>NW_017306393.1:1324012-1336789 GCF_000935625.1 Nanorana parkeri
CCATCCCTCCCAGCTCGCTGACATCACTGGTTGCCAGGAGCTGGGCGGGGTGCCAGCCAGAGTGCCCTGCTCAGTTCCTGGCAACCAGTGATGTTAGTGAGCAGGCTGGACACCAGCCAGAGCATCACTGGTTGCTAAGAGCTCTTAGCAACCTGTGATGCTTTGGAAGAAAACAGGTGGCAGGCATACCTGCTGCCCCCCACATGACCCGATGTGATGCCGCCTGAGGCAACTGCCTCAGGCTGTCTCATTATAGGGACAACCCAGTATGTAGGAGACTATGGTTTAGTCCATGTGACAGTGCAGGGCCAATCACCAAGAACCAGTGCCATCACGCGGGTAGAGTCCATAGCCCTATTATGATTTTAGTGACTTATAGCTTACACAAAGCAGCTATTTCTTCTATGTAACAGATTTAACAGTCCTAATCTTGTCTCTCTAATACAGCATTTCTCAACCTTTCTTCAGTCACAACACCCTGTAAAATTATGCAAAATCTCAAGGCACCCCAGTCTAAAATGTAAAAATGTAGAAAATTATGTTTAGTCTCTACTAAATCCATATTAGACCCTTAACCCAGATAGGGGTCTTGTGTGGATTTTAGAGAGTGACTCCATGCAAAAACACAACCAAAAGTTGGGTTCTGTCTTCACATCAGAGTCCCCCCCCCCTCTTTTACATCAGAAGTCCACACCACATCAGAGGCCTCATTTTTCCCTTTACATCAGAGTCCTACCATAAGATCAAGAGTCAAAGATGCAGAGGGTGGGAGGCAGAGCCTGGATGAAGGCAAACTTCCGTCAATTTCTGAAGGGATCCCACCCAGCCCTGGATTAGCATCATTCGGGTCCATGGTGCTGATGGCCTGCCTGCACCATGGCAAGGCAAGAGGAAGCCAGAAGGCTAGAAAAGGCTGTCCAGTGTTAGGAAAACCAATTAATAGCAATGCAACTATACTGTAGGGATGAGGGAAACTGAGAGTTTTTGCTTTGCTGAAATTTCAGTGAAAATGTTGGAAATTTCCTCAAAATTTACCATGGGGAAGGCTAAATGATGGTCAATTTTAAAACTGCGATAGGCTTTAAAGAAGAACTTCAAGATTTAAAAAAATTAACCCTTCAGTAGGGCAACCCCGCACTACAAGGGTTAACTGCTCGTTTTGGTCAAAATTAAGAAGAAATACCCACAAGATCCCTGGTCCTGCAGCAGTGACCGCTTACCTCTCTTCCCCCTCCACTCTGGCTGTGTTATGTCCCTCGGCGTCCTCACGTGTAATGGACTGCATTAGGCGGTGTGACATCAGTGACCCAGGGGAGAAGAGTCTGCAGGGACCGCAGACAAAATGATCTCTTAAGCCTTGCAATGTTCATTTTATAAAGAGTTCTTCTTTAAATGACTCTCATTGCGCCAAAACATGCTAAGCATAATATTAACCCTAATGCTAGAAATAAAGTCAAAGGGATCTGACATGGCTTTGTTTATCATCAAAGCCGTAATACACAACATAAGGGGGCCACAACTAGGATCATGGTGTTCGCTTTAAAGGGAACCTCTTTACTTAAAGTTTATATAAATCCCAACAAAACTCTTTTTTGCCCCCTTTTGGTCTTTTAAATATACCATTGATAGTGGTTTGCCATATCTGCTCGATTAGTGCAAAAGAATACATGTTGATCTTGCTAGACATCTTGTGAATTAATAACTTCCTGTTCTTTCTGCCTGTGCTGCACTCTCATTTCTTAGCATTGTTCTCCCTTGTCTCTGCTCCTCTCTTATGGAGAAGAGTAGGGGGTACTATGTAGTTCATTTCTAGCTTGAAAATGCTGCTCCTCCATAGATACAGCACAGTTAGTGAGTGTTGTCACTGAAGGAAGTGTGTTACTGGCAGGATCAACAGATTAAAAAAATAAAACCTTGAAAAAAAAAAAAAGAACATTAATGCCGCCACCACATCAAAAGACTGGTAAGCTGCAATCTTTCCGTTTTTTTCATCTTGGGTTTAGATAGATGGTAAGCTAATTTCAGCTTGCAGGGCCACGTGGTGAAATTAGAGACTAATTTCAGGAGAGGCAAACTTGTTTTCATGGGGAAATCAAGTTTGGCCAAAATTACCACTTATCCGTGCTTCAGAGAAAGCATAGGGAGTGCTTTTGATCCCGTCGGAAGGCTTCTCCCTCTTCATGGTGATAAACACAGGAAGCATTTGCACATTCACATCCCACCAAATGAGAATGTTTATCCAGGGCTGCCCACAGACACATCAAGCAATCACACCCAGGTAAGGCAACCTAGAAAATACTAAGGACTAGGGCTGTTACTGATTAAAAGTTTCGTGTTCGATTAATGGAAATTCTTTTTAATCGATTAATTTTGATTAATTATAACGCACATACAGATCCAACTACATTGGCCTATACACATACAGCACAGCAATGAAGTAATAAAATGAACTAGGATCACACTAATCCAGCACGTTATTAATCTCAAGTGCCCCACTCAATATGGCCGCCGCTTGAGCGGGGCAACTCAGAATAATAACGTGCTGGATTAGTGGGATCCTAGTTCATTTTATTACTTCATTGCTGTGCTGTATGTGTATAGGCCAATGCCTTGGGTGGCGCTCGTGCAGCAAGTTTTTAGAAAAATGTAATCGATCAAAAAAAATGTAATCGATCAAAAAGATTAACGATGAATCGAGAAATTAATCGTTAATTTGCACAGCCCTACTAAGGACGTTAGTGAAGCTGGCCATACAATCATAGAAATCTCACAGATTGCTCCATTCATGCTTCACAGCGTGGATGGAGGAATCCCCCGTTGGGCTAAAGAATTCCCAGATGCTGGCTGTCAGAATACCCAAACAGTGACTGTGGCTGATTGACTGCACTTTTGACAATCTTCCACCCGGATCCTACAACAAAAATGTATTGAATAATTGACTCTCATCAATCTGGCAGGGCCACACACAGCTCGAATTTTGGGCGAGCCAGCAGGAAATGGATGAAATTCAAGCAGTATATGGCCAACTTAACGAAATGCCCCATACCCCATCCCACAGGAGACAGTTGAGCCTTCTTCCATTGTCCATAGAATATGTATGTGTGTGTGTACAAAATATGAAATATATTTTACAATAAACCATTCACCGTTTTAGAAATACAACAATGACTGGTGGATCGGGCGGTTGGTTAAAGAAGGCTGTGACGTCGGCTTCATTCCAAGTCCTCTGAGGCTGGAGAATATACGAATACAGCAAGAACAGAAGAGGGGGCGATTTCATGGAGGGTGAGTAATAATGGAATTTTGGACTAAGTGCTGATTTCAGAGACACTGCTGAGAATAACAGAAAGCCTGTTCTTATAGTAGAACGATGGGCAACAGCAAAAATGTCTGTCACTTGGTAAACATTTTATTAACCCTTGCAGAGGGGATATCCCAGCACTGCAAGGGTCAAGGGCTTGTTATTGCCTAGGATAAAAAGAAACAAAATTATGCTCACTCGATACTCTGAGCCTAGCTGGCTGTGACAGTGCTCCCTCCAGCCTGCCTCTTCCACTGCAGTGATGGCATGTCCCTCGGCATCCTCACGTCCTATACACTGTGTATAGAACGTCATGACTCAGGAACCTTAGACCACTGCAGCAGAGGGGACAGAGGCTCCAGGGATTGTTCTAAGAGCAAGCCAAAAATAAGCACTTAACCCTTGCAGCGCAGGGGTAGCCCCTCTGCAAGTGTTAAAAAAAAAAAATGACCCGCAATTCTGCTTTAACACAGCAGTCCCCTCATAACATAGTTATATTACCAGTGAAAACAAGTCCAAAGCGCTAAATTCGACCAACAGATGAATAGTACAAAACGAGGTTGACTAGGAGGGCTGCCCCACTTCAGCTTGGGAAGCTGCAACACTGCGAAAAAAAGGAAAGAGAAGGGCGCCCACCCTAGTGTAGAGGGTTTTTAATGATTCTAAGTACAAATACAGAATAAAAACATACTCACAAAAGTGGATCAATAAAAGCATAAAGATGAGCCTATGCGACTATAGAATGGCTGCACATATGTCTGTGTGTTAGCACGGGACTCCTGTAATGACGCGTTTCCGGGGCCACACCCCCTTCGTCAGAACATATCCACTGCCTCACTCATACAGCTTTATATAGGGGAGTGTTATTGATGCAGACCTGTGAGCCAAGATCCATGATGTAAGGACACGCCTCTGTGGGCGGCGTCTGATTGTCATGGCTGTGTGCATCTATTAATGTGGCTAACTCCACTAGAATGGGTGGAATGCCGATGAGCCAATCAGCTGCCTCTTAGTGAAGTCCAGCCCTGAGACTCTCACACACTGTGCTCGCCGTCCAATCAGCAGGCAGAAAAATCGAGCCAACCAGCATGTATTTGCTGTGTGAGAAAAGGGGAATACAGGACAGGTGAAGCATGAATCGAGGCTCTAGTTTTATGTATACAGGATGAAACTGTAAAATATCAAAGGCTGTATGTGTGTGGCTGAGGACCAAGACATAAATATGCTAAAAACTGCTAAAAATACTGAAGATATTGGAAGACATAGTAATAAAACTGTATATATAAAAGGAGAGCATTGATTGCTCTTATAGCAAACGCTAGATTCTGTAATCAATATAAATATAAAAAACTTGGTTTAGTAATCAATATAAAAACTTTAAAACACTTAATTGGCAGCCGGGTGCTCATAAAATCACAATGAAGGGTATACATATAAATGACAAAAAGGTGCATTAAAACAAGAAATAAGAGAACGAAATGCTCGTGAATGTGATCTCAAAATGCCAACGGGATAATATTCAACTCTTGGGACAATGACCTGTGTGTCTCAGTCTCAAACTGGATTTAGTGGAAGCCGCCAATCTGAAGTATAAAGAATAAATGGAAATATGAACAGAAATGTGAATAGAACCGCAAGGGCCCCGGAAACGCGTCATTACAGGAGTCCCGTGCTGACACACAGACATATGTGCAGCCATTCTATAGTCGCATAGGCTCATCTTTATGCTTTTATTGATCCACTTTTGTGAGTATGTTTTTATTCTGTATTTGTACTTAGAATCATTAAAAACCCTCTACACTAGGGTGGGCGTCCTTCTCTTTCCTTTTTTTCATAGTTATATTACCTGTTTATCCTGTCAGTAGATTTGTTATTTTTACACTTTCCTTAACAGTGGACAACACTGTTTGTTTGACAAAGAAATTGTGGACAGGGAAGTCTTAAATAGATATTTTTTAAATGGACTTTAAGTAAGTAAGAAAACTAAAGCCTTACACTTTTCAACAGTAACAGCAACAGGTTTTACTCTTCCTACATTAATAGAAGCTGCTATTGTAAGCCGCCCCTGTAACTGTCACTGTTATTGGACAACTTGTCCTGCATGTAAATATAGCTAAAGTCATGTGTTAAAAAAAATTAATTTATCATTGCAGGTATTAACAGCATATAAATACCAGAATACAATGGTTTTCAACCATTATAGTGGTCCTTTAAAGAGGAACTGAACTCTGGAAGTGATCCCTTAGTATCAGTAGAGGATGAATTAGATGACTAGTCACCAGTATTGCCTGTGCAGCTGATCCTTTCCCCATTACTGACTTGTGTCTGTTTGTGGAGGTGGCCTCTTGATAGAGGCAGGGCTTTGCTTCCTCCAAAGAGAGCCCCAGCGAGCAGAACAGTGAACAGCACAATAGTGATACAGGGAGAACACATAAAAGAAGCGCCTCTTCCCCATGGCTCAGAAAAGGCTGGCTGCTTTATGCTGAGAGCACATTCTTGCTCGATTATAAGCCCATACAAACATAAGAAAATCTGGCCGCACACCGTATTCTACTGGGATAGTTTATTACAGCTTGTACCACATCACTGGTGTCCCACCGAAGGTCCACCTCCACTGACACGTTTCACCCAATCACAGGCTTAGTGGTAGAAATATCTCACTCCAAATCTCCAAAGACTAGCAGTCAGAGGCAGCAGTGCTTTAGATCTCACACTGCAGGTATACAGGTATACAGCTATGAGGCTGTAGGCACAGGAGTGCCTAGGCACCCTCACATAACCGGGAAATGCACTGCTATTTTTCATGAGGAATTCCATACAAAAGGTACATTTTCAGGGTAGTGCTTAAGCACAATTAACACTTCTAGATGTTCTCTATAACATAGTAAATCTTCCTTTTATGTGTTCAGTTCCACTTTAATAGTCGCAACAAAGGCAGAAGTCCCTAGAGAGATAATAGGAAGCCACTGAGTAATTCAGCCCACCAGACTTCACATATGATTACAATAAAATATTAGTTTAGTTGTACTTAGCTGATACCCATCTTTGAAATATATTGTGCTTTATAGGTGTTTTGCTTGACTGGTTTAACCATAAAACTTGTTCATTTCCAACAGTAAATCAAGTGGCACGTCTTCATCAAGTCTCGGGGAAATGGTATCGGGTACGTTTCGAGCAACCCCTCCATCTGCTGGTGAGAATTCTCAGGCAATGCTTTTAGATGTGATTAAAGACTGGCCACACCCCCCACGTTGTGTGTCATCAACCATAACTCGCTGGCATGATAGCCCACAACTCAAGTGAACTGTGTAAAATTCAATCAATTCCATTCAATGTCATCTCTACAGTTGTCTGTCTGGCAGTCTGCCCGTAGTTATCAATGTAACCCCTCAATAACACTGTATAATCTGCCGTACGTTGAATTGGGTATGTTGAATTATTGAACATATCTATTTATAGATAGTACAGTCCTTAGAATAACCCCAATGCCATTTTTTTACCTGTGCGCATTTCTAAGAGTTAAATTAGATTAACCTCCGAGCTAGTGGAAAAAAAATTGCAACTGCTAATAAAGCTTTTAATGCCTGCTAATGTTTTGTGAACACTGGTACCCATCCAAGATGGGTTATTCCGCCATTTGCTGCTATTATCATTAGATAATTTTGCTATTAATTGGCAAAACTTGCTAAGTTTTCACACTTGGCTGACTGCATGTAGCTAATATACTGTAGCTCACATCAGTTATTAGATTTTAAACTTGTCTTTTCCAAATCCAATTGTAAATCTATAGCCAATGTAGGGGGTTCATCTTCAAACAGTGAGCAAAAAATAACAGTCTACTCACTGGTTTTAGGGCAGTTGTAGCAAAGTCAGTACACCAATTTCATTTCATGCAAAGGGTATGTCTCACACAGTTCTGCAGTAATAACATAAGTGACCTGCCAGTTCTGGGGTATCTGTTAGCTGCACAGAGCCCCTCAACCCACACAAGTAATCTTAGCTTATACTCTTGGATTAGACTCGGGGTTCAGGTGAGAGAGGTTCAAGAGAACCTGTCACTTTTCTCTGAATGGACAAAGTGACACATTCACTGTAAGACAACACTTCACAGTTCTTTCCTTGATACAATAAACTCACATTGTTTCTTCCTAAATAAAAATAATTTTTATACCATTCAGTATGTGTACATATGTACCAAGACTGCAAGATAGCCAAAAACAAAAAGCTCAGTATGGATTTGTTAGAGATAAATTAGAATTAGGATGGATTTTTTTTTATATAATCATGACAAAGGGGTGATATCTCCTCTAAAAAATGTCTGAAGCTCGTGATGTGAGAAAAGCAGTTATCTGCAGAAGCCTGTCAACACACATAATGAGACAGTGAGCTGTGTACTAATATTAGAAAGACAGCCGCACTGACGTGAAAACAACTGCTTCCATGACTGTACTGAGAAGGTAGAACTTCTGTACAAGACAGATAATGCAGGAATGTTCCATCGTCCTCCACTCCCACGTTGGCTCTTGTGTTATTCTGCTCTTTCTATTGTCATGACCACAATTAGACAAAACCACAGAGTAAGAGAAGAGTGGGCTTAGTCTACCTACCAGGGAACATTATGAATTCCTGCCACAGCTTCAATATTTACAGGTCTATTCACAAAACGGTGAAGAGTTTGGAGAAGGCGTGAGTAGTGAATAATCTAGGACAACATAGCTGAACTGGAAAGTGAGCTGAATTGGAGAATTTTCCAAATCAGCTATGTTGTCCTAGATTGTTCACTTCTCCTGCGTTCTCTAAACTCTTCACCCTTTTGTGTATAACCCTGTTAAAGTTTTATTCAATCATCTGGCTGTTTTAATTTACGTCGTTGTTGGAAGTCCTGTGGATGCAATGGGTTCAGATGCTCCTGGGTTTCCAATGCCAGTGATGTCTCTTTAAATGGCTCTACAGAGGAAATTTCATTAAGCAATTCAACTGTCAATTCCATTTTTGTTAAGGTGGTTTTCTTTTTATCAATTGCAAAGAGATGGAACCCAATTGGACCAATCAAACACGATGAAAAACTCAGATCGTTTTCAATGAGATTGCAATTGATTCTCCCATTTTATATCCATTAAAATGTAATCCCAAATTTCCTTTTTCACTGAAGCGGTCAATTCACTGCCCAGGTTTGACTTCACAATTGACCGGATTTTGATGGTCAATCGGACCAGTTAAAGGTAGATCGCTTAGTTTCTGGTGATTACATTTAGCGGTATATGCAATTCTGGTTGAATCGCAAATAGTTGTGGTGACTGAAGTCACTGTCATGGTGAATCTCTAACTTCGGTGCTTCCCGAGTCACTTATCACTAGTAAGTGAAATTGATTTCACTACAAAATTACTGATTTTACCATTGAGCTGCTTCATTGAAGCAGTTTTTAGGGGGTGTGTGTTTTGGGGGACTTTATGTAGGGTAGCTCAGTTTACTTTAATTTAGTGATCTTTGTATTTGTGATTTTTGTGTGTGTATTTGATTGTTATTTGTGTATTGCCTTTAAGTCAAAATATTGAGGCTGATGAGGGGCTGTTTTTTGGCAATAGAACAAGCCAAGGATAGTTAAAAGGAGCTTATGTTACCCAGATGATCTATTGTACTTTTAAATTGTACTTATGCTCAGGCTATAGACATGTTTGTATATACTGGACAATCAGCGAACAGGCTTTTAAATAAGCTATCCCTAGCCTCTCTAGCTGCTTGTACTGTGAAGTAATCCTCGAAGATCAAAACAAAGACTCTTAAGAGCTTGTTCACACTAGCTGCATGTTAAATGGCAGAATTTTACCATATGACTATTGTCAGCTGGGTGAAATCAGAGGTGTACAGTGCCTTAAGTTGTTACATTGCAAGGGAGGGACTGTTTACTTTTTTGTTTGTACACTCTAAAAAGCGTTAAGAAAATAAAGTATACACTTCATTCATGCCTCCACATGGCAGCAGTTTGCATTCTATTGTAGTGCGTGACCTCCAGTGGCAGCCAGTGCCCTGCGTAAAAATGTGGTATGTCCACATTTTACCACAGTCCACCACACCGCACATCGCAACTGGTGTGAATGGGGCACATAGAAAACAAATTTCTAAATGCCCTGGCAGTGAATGGCCAGCCACTGCTGTATGTGTGAACGGGCTCTAAAGTCGATTTCAGTCAATTTCTAACAACTTCAAAACCCCTGCTTTGTGTTTACATTAGAGGACTGGTAGGCTGCCAAGTTTCTGCTGCCACAGAAAATAGAGGTCATTCATGCCAAGGCGGTCCATTGCAGTGCGTTAACGGACACGTGTTATGTTGCATGCTAAGGTGCATTGGGTTAAAGCAGTTCATTTAGTTAAATGGGTTGCCTAATGCACTACTACATACTAAAAAATCAGACCTGCTGCATTTTTGCTAGCACAACAGACCGCAGTCCGTTGTAGGTGTGTTGGGATGTCATTTATAATAAATGGCACCATAATGCACATAAAATGTTTGGTATTGTCAGAGTTAACATAGCACAGTTGTGAGAATGGCCCATAAGGAAAAAGTAGCTAGGATTTCAGTTCCTCTGAAGCCTAAGAGCACACATGATGCCTGCTATTGCCATTATTAGTCAGATAGTATACTTCTGTGCCCTTCCATGATGTAGTTTAACTTTGTCTCAGGGGCTTAACTTTCCCAGATATGAGTAAACTGTAACATCTTCTACCCTCCTATCCAATAAACATGTCCTTTCTGACCACAGGGGCAGCTTTATTTTATAGTGAAATGTCAATGGGCAGAACTTAGCTGTGAAATCAGGGAAGGTCAAGCCCCACTGGCAGTCAAAGAGTCTTACAAAAGAGCAGCCCATTGCTACCTCTGGCAGTCACCTCACCTTGGAAGCATTTGATGACTGGAAAGTGGCCAAAATGCCAAATAGGGGCTTGATCCACATCTCTATTTAGCACCATTGCTCAGGGAAACTGGAGGAAGGGGTGACAGGATCAGTATGTGCTTCTTAAAAGGATCCCAGTAAACCTAACTATGAATGAGGGTCTTCAGAACCCTACCCATGCACAGCATAACTCTCCTACAACCCAATAACATCTCCTATGCACACTTCAACTTTCCTCTTTCCTGCACTCCCATATGACCCATCCAACCTACAGCCTATCACATTCCCTAAGTCTCTTCCAATACCCCATGTGTGGCCAGTTATAATCAACACTCGGAATCAGGAAGTCTTGCCAGCATTGTTGGTGTATGGCTCCACCAGTGCATTTTCACCAGCTCCATCATGTCTTTATACCCTAATACATTGTAAGTACTTGTAAACAGGGCCCTCTTTTCATGTGCCCCCTTGAATATACTGTATCCAAAGAAACCTGTACATAAGATGCTATTGCTGACTTTCTGATAGTTTGAGTTGCTTGGCTGTCTCTAGAATAAATCGTTTAATAGACACTAATTTAGAACAAACATGCATGGGATACGTGCAAATGGAAGTCAGAATTCTTATCTGCCTACTTGTCACAGGATAGTGACTCAAGACATACTGAAGCCCCTGAATCAGAATGACAGCCAGGGAATTTATATTTTCAGAAAGAGGTCTTTAATTGCAGCCTTCTTCAGTACAGGTTTCCCCCAAAGCCGAAATGGGCCTTCGGTTTAAATGAATTAAATACATTACAGGTTAATCAAAACACAGCAAAGTATTACATTTTGTAGAAAGCAGCCACACCCTGAGTAGAAAAGCCTTTCCCCTGCCAGCATGCTGCCGTGAAGGACTTTTGCTCTCTGTGTGAAAGCAGTTTTCTCTCTGCAGAGGTTGGACATGCCACCTGTTCAGTCAAATCTAAAATTCTCCAATTATATCAAATTTGCTGATTGCAGAACTCAAAGGCTGACTTAGCAGGGATGTGTCAGACCTCTGCAGGGAGACCACAGTTTCCACACAGAGAGCAAGGGTCTCTCACTACAGCATGCCAGCAGGCTTTTCATCTCAATATTTCTTTATTAAAGTCAAGTCATGTAATACAGCAAGATAACATTTGGTAATAAAAATACTCACAGGTGTATGAAACATTAACCCGTCAGTAGTGTTGCCAGCAGGCTTTTCTACTGTGGCTGCCTTCTAAAGAAATAAAGGAGTAAGACTTTGAACATTTTTGTTTGGATGCACCTGAAATGTATTTAGCCAAAAAAATAGCTACCAGTGAAGGCATCATAGTTTGAGGTCAAGGCCATTTCAGCTCTCCAGTAAAGTGAATAATAACCTTAACTGTCCCATTTTTCTTTTCCAGCCAAACAGAAGCAAAAAGTGGTGAGTTCTTGTGACTACATTTCATGCAGTAATGTCCAAATGTTTCCTGAATGGGCAAGCTAATGGGTCAATGTTCTATTTTTAGACCGAGCATATTCCGCCTTATGATGTTGTGCCATCTATGAGACCGGTAGTATTAGTTGGGCCATCACTTAAAGGATATGAGGTATGTAAACTGCAATCTCTGCCAATGACAGCCTCCAGTACCAATTCTTTTTCACTAGGATTATTAAATATGTAATTTTGGATATATTGTTATAGTGTGTGTGTGTGGAGGGAGGAAGGCAGCCATGATGTCCTAATGATGTTGAAAATTGTAGATTTAGTAGTGTTGGTATAGTAGCAAGGCTGCTACCAAACCAGAGTTTCCTTCTTCCCCTTGAGGGACTTTGGGTGAAAATTTGAGGCGAAGAAAACTAAAAGGACCAAAGGGATGGATCAATGAGATGGTTCGATGCAAACTATTGTCTTTATTACGAGCTGAGTTCTTTAGGGTTGACATGTTATAAAAAGGAGATATATAATATACCTTATAACAAATATTTATAGAAAAAAGTAGAGTATGTCAAGCCCAAAACCTTTTTTCTTGTTTTAGATGGAGTGGTGAAGGATTAGAACTGTTTGGAGCCCCGTTAGAAAGATTCCCTCGCACTTCCTGCTCACTCCTGTGATGGACTACAATCTCACCTTTAGTTTACAAATCTGTATTGAGATTGTAGTCCATCACAGGAGTGAACTTGGAGCAGTGACTACTTTACAACACACACAGGGGCCATGGGGAACAAAAGTACCCCCCTCCAGAAGGAAGGACAGTGTCAGCACCAATTCAGAGATGATTTAAGGATCTACAGCCGAGTGATATACAAATCCGATACATTTTTGTGAATAGTTAAGGCACTTGAATGTATTTTTAAAGTTTACCTGCTGAGTTTAGTGTCACTATAGGCCTTGTTCACACTGAAAGCGCTACGTTCCAGAGAGGTAGCTGCTGGAACGCACAGCGATCACTCATGAAACTTCCACCTGCGTTCAGGGGCGGGACGGGGCGTGAATTCAATTGCACCGATTCTATGCCCCCCCCTCCCCCCACGCCTGCAGTGCAATCGGACGTGTTGCTCTATTTTTTGCATTTGCAGTAGAATTTAGTGAATGCA
>NW_017306393.1:1336933-1350534 GCF_000935625.1 Nanorana parkeri
GTTGGGTGGGTTGTTGGTGTTGCGCGGGGGGGGGGGGGGGGGGGGGGGGGCGGTTGTCGTGGAAGCTCCAGAACACAGAGCTACCGCTCTGAAACGCACAGCTTTCGGTGTAAACAAGCCCTAAACCTTCTAAAAATATCTTTCAGATGAGTGTTGAAGTAACTAAAGAAGGGTACCTAAGCAGAATACACAATAGTTCTCCTTTAAAGCTAAACAGAAGTTTATCTACATTGTAGTTTGTCAGAAAGAATGCAGAGATTCTGGACAATCTCCTCCAACACAAATACATGCCTGTGAGATATATTTGTGGGTGATAACGGATTGCTCTCGGTGCCCTGGGGAGGATCAGCAAACACGGATGTGGATAGTTAATCTCTTCTGTAACAGTGCCATTTATGGTGCAGCAACTTCTACTGAACTTTAGTTGTCTGAAGGTAGAATCATAGACCTCTTCTCTTATTAATTCTGTCCTTTCTTCTGCAACCTGCTCACTTTTTCTCTCCTTTCTAATCTTATTTCCAACCTCCTCTCATCTGGGAAGGTGACGGACATGATGCAGAAAGCCCTCTTTGACTTCCTGAAGCACAGGTTTGATGGGAGGTGAGGGCAAGCAAAGTCACATATACAGGCCTCTTTTTTTCAGTACTTTGTATTTATATTAAAGTTACAATATTTATAAAACACGTCAAATAGTTCCTTAGAGAGTTTTTAGTTATGTTCATTGTGGTGTCAAGTGATTTTAAGAGATTATAAAAAAACTAAATCATTTAAAATTGATGTTATAGTAGAACAGACTTGGGCTAAGTTTATAGGTTTTAAAAGGGGGCATCTGGTACAGGTTTCTAAAAGTAGATGTAAACCCCAAGGGGCTGATTTATAATGCATTTGCACGGCATATAGCTGCTGCCACTAGATAGAACCAAGGAGCATAACCAAGGAGCATAGGAAATGGAATTCCCATGCCTCTCAGTTTCCTCTAGAGGCAGTAATGTGCTGCAAACATCATTCGCTCAACTATATGCTGTGCAAATGCATTATAAATCACAGGATAACAGGAAACAGCCAACACATTTTGTGGGCTGAATTGTTGTAAATGATAAGACTCAGAAATGGCATAATCACCAGAAGTTATTTTTAGTTAGAAGTTACACGATGCCAGGAATCACTGTGTCAGCAAAACACTCTTGTTTGCCAAAGCACTGTGTATCATAACCATAAAGTACTTGTTTTCACCCATGCTTCATCCTTTATGATTATGCGTACTGCTCATCTGCTGCAGCCTCTTTGCTTCCACATCCTGTCTGCATATATGCACTCCATCAATGGCTGCATGGTAAGTTCCCTGATAGTGACAACTGTGAACTGCGTAATGTGTGCAAACCCTATTGGAAGCCCATGTGACAACGCAGAAGAACAATACGGTCTTTGGAGTGTGGGAGGGACATGGAGTATCTAGAGGAAACCCACAAAAAACATGTAAACTCCATGCAGGTAGTGTCCTGTTTGGGATTTGAACTAAGGACCCCGGTGCGGAAAGGCAGGAGAGCTAACCACTGAGCAAATGTCATCTTGTGTTATTGTAGGTCCTAAAACATACCATAAAAGGTCTATGTAGTGTTTATGTACATTGACTGAACAATTACTGATCCTACATTAAGAGTATTTTGTGGAATTAGTTGATGTTCTTCTTCATGTAAAATTTCCATCATCTCTAACATCCCAGCTGAAATGTCAAACCTGGGAATACCAGCACTGCTGTATGAATGGCACAGACAAGCAAAGCAGAGGGTGATTAACACATATTTAAATTTGCATTCTTTCCCAATCGTAGCTCTGATTGTGTTATATTTCACACAATGGTGTTGGGTGGGGTAGGTGATGAGACAGCATATGGCCAGGCAGAGTTCACACTACCAAGAGGTAAATGAAGCCACTATGTGCATCTTCCTAGATGCACATGGAATTATATGGTATACAGAGGTTGTGGCCTTGTAACAATGTGGCCATCAGAGGATTATAATGAGTTAACGGCAAGGATTTTCTCAAGTAAAAGTGGGGCTTTAACAATGAATGAAATATCATTTCAAGGTCAATTAAAGACTAACCCTAGGCAAGAAGCTACATGCAAAGTTGACATATACAGTATACTGTATGTACCTGAGCTATTTACCTGCCAAAGGATTTGTAAGTCTGATCAGCCAATCCTGAGATCCTGTTAGACAGCACAGACCTAGAGCCTATGTGCTAGTTAAGCAATACAGTCTGGTCTAGGAGCCCCCCCAGCCTCTGAGTGGGCAATGGAAGAGCTGCAGGTCACTCTTGAGGTCATGTCTGTGCTCTTCTATCCTTTATTCATGTTCACACTTTTAGGGTTTGTGGCAACGAGCTTGGGGCTTGTGCCGGGAAAATGTAGCTTGTCTTTGACATCAGTTTGAAATGATTCAAAGTTATTCAGAAATTCATTGACAAATGCATTTGGCCTGCAGTTGACCTGCCACATTTGACACAGTCCCTGAGACTGTGAGCACTATGCAAAATAGTAGAGCCCTGATTTAATGAGGTCTGTTCCTCCCTCTCCCTGTCAGAGTGCTTCTGCACAGGGGATTACAGGAGGCTCATATCAAGTGTAATGGGGATACTTATGTTAGTCATATGTAAAAAGACATTTGTAAAATAAATAAAATGTACTATAATGTATACTTACCTGGACTAAGAAGTATTTCCCATATACTGTTAGGCTACGTATGCCCAGAGTTCATTTTTTTTCTCCCTAGAGACAAGAGATGATGGTCACCAGTCCTACTCTTTTTGCCTGGATTGGTAGATGAGTTTATGTCTATGGGTCTAATGCACAACCCTTACTAACTGCTCTCAGCAGGAACATATCCTGATGGCTGTTGTTCCCCCTGTGATAGGCCAGTGTCAGAAGCATCTGCCTGTACCCCTCGTCTCCTCTGTCCCCCATCCATTCACTAAAGCTGGCCATACACTGGTAGATTTTCATACGAACATTTATACCAAAAATTTTGTCAGAACATTTCAGAATGCCATCAGAGACTTGATGAATGTGATACAAACTTTTGTGTGGTTTTAACATGCAATTTTGGAATGAATGGAGCTTCCTGAATGAAAACCACATTCATTGTTAGAATTTTGTTAGTTTGAGAAAAAATGTCCATCTTGCTTTTTTGATTTTTTTCATCACTGTGGTTAAAAATGACCATTGATTTGACCCCATTAACTATTATATAATTAAATGAACAATCCAAAACCACATTTTTCAAACAAAATTCTACTGGTGTATGGTCAACGTTACACTCAGTCATTTGACTAAGGCTCCATTTACACGGGGACACATGCTGCACTCTAGGATACCTGTGGTAAGAACCTTCATATTCCTGCGGCAGGAATCCCAGGTGTCCCCATTGAGATGCAGCCGATGTACCCATTGAAGTTGACAGCGTGACAGTGGACAAACCTTTCCTACGTCCACCAACAATCATCTGTCCCGAACCACATGTAATCGTACCATGTACAAATACTTGCAGACTGCTGCTGACAGATGCAGCTCCTGTCACCTGATCATTTACTTCAATAGGTCTAGCGGCCGCATCTGAACAGGACCAGTTTTTGCCACAGGAATCCCAGAATGCTCCATGTGAATGGGGCCTAGGTCAGTGTGTTTGTAACTGCATGGGGGAAGGGGGGTACCAGACGGTAGTGGAACCATACATACATCAGACCACCTTTAGAAGTTCATGTCCACCCTGAGGGCTGAGCCTCTTTATCAAGCTCGGAACTTTGCCTGGCAGTTTTTTTATAATATTCTGCTTGAGCAGGTAAGCTGGCCATGCACCGGCCATAATCCAAAAAAATATTCTTTTTGAGCATATGTTCAGTTTTCCAATAGTTAATAGTGTCATATCAGCGATCATTTTCAACCATAGTGATGAGTTGGATGGAAATGTTTTCTCCAATGAATTAAATTCCAACAGTGAATGTGGTTTTCATTCAGGACACTCCATTCATTCCAAAATCAAATTAAATTTTGAACAACATTCGCCAAGTCTCTGATGGCATTAATGAATGTTCCGATGAGATTTTTGGTAGGGAAGTTTGTACAAAAATCGATCAGTGTATGGCCAGCTATAGACTGCAATAACTATATGACCAGAAAAAATGGAAGTCTCTGTCTTTAGGATAAAGGAGTTGAATAGCATGTAGGGCACTGATAGAACCATAGACAGGCTATGAAGAAAGAAAAAGTAGGCCGTGGCTGTTGTAACAGAAATGATTGTTTTGTCTTTGTTATAAGCTACCTTTCAAATAAAGGGATTTTACTTTGCTGTACACAAATCACAAATATAATAATCCTCAGTGAACATGTTTAATATGGTTCTGTGTCCTCATTTTCAGGATATCCATCACAAGGGTGACAGCTGACATTTCTCTTGCCAAGAGATCCGTGCTGAATAATCCAACCAGGAGGGCTATAATCGAACGCTCCAATACCAGATCCAGTTTAGGTAAGACCCTTTACAGAAATAAAGTTGAAGTCTTGTATAATGGACATAGCAGGTGTGCAGACCCGGGAACTCAAATAACAGATCTCACTATCTGGGTCCCCAAGAGGTAGAAGAAACTACCAGGTGGTTAAAAGGAAAATTCCACTTTTTGCAAAAAAACAATGAAAGCGCACTTCTTCTAAAAAGAGAAAATGTACATTTAGTGTTTTGTTTTTTGCACTGGAGCCAATAAAGCATTGCAATGGCAATCAGTTGATTGTGAGTGCAATGCTCTGTTCCTCTCATCCATGTCCATACTGAGGTACAGGCATGCAGTAACGTGGACAGGAGGAAGAATTAATGGACTAATCAATGCGGTGGCTGATGGGACTTGTACTTTATCCATTCACAGAACCTATAAACAATCTGTGAATGGATGATGTGGCTGTGTGGGCAGAGCCATTCACAGCTATGCCAAATTCAAAAAGGTGAAAAATCCTGCAGGGAGAAGAATCCTGAAATTCAGGTAAGTGAGGGGGCAGGAAGTGGGTGGAGTTGCGATCTGACAATGTTTCATGTTACACCCTAAATATGGGTGAAAAGGTAAGCTAAACTTAGCCTTTAACTACATCTACCAAAAACTGAAATATCACTTTATAACTTTATAGTGGACTGATCCTTAAAAGCTGAAGTTTTATTTATTTATTGTAGGACACAACACCAATCACATTAGTTACCTGTGATGATGTGTATCCCACCTCCTCCATACTTCTGCTTCGTAACAAAAATTCTTCCATAATGCTGCTGGATACACCTCAGTGTGACTATCCTCCAGTGCTCTGGGGTTTAACTCCTACTATTATCAATGTGATAGAATTGCACCACTCACCCACACCTTCCTGCGTCCTTCTCCATTCATAGAGCTTGTACTATTGTTCCACAATTCAGTGAGCTCTGTGAACGAGTAGAGCACACCCTTGTCATTCATCCTGGTTTTTTTTTTAGGACAAACAAAACTTTCTTTTGATGATATTGTCCTGCAAACATTTTTTTTCTATGCAATCCATAGACATAAAGATGTAAATATAAAGACTTTAAAATTTACTTTTGTCTACTTCAACCATTATTAGGTTAAAAAAGAATCAGTGTTAAAGGAGCTAACAGTTAACTAACAGTTAATAAGGGGTTAAATAGGAACACATTTTATTAAAGAAAAACAGTGCTCACCACTTTGATCTGCAGATGGATGAAACAGAGTAAGTACAAAGTAACAATAATGTTACTTTGTATCTCTGAATAACACTACTTAAAGAGGAACTTCACCCTTCTCTTTAAAATGACAACAAAGTCACCTTTAGAATTGTTTAGTAATGGCAATCTAGGAACGGCTTTACCTTATTTTTCTTTTCCTCCCCCTTCTTCTTATGGTGGCCATTTTTAGTAAGGGCAGAATAATATATCTTCCTTTACTTCCTGGAACTCTGGCACATGTGACAAGGACATGTGGCCATGCACATCATCTCAGGGGAGGACAATGCGTTTCCCTGAGCTCGCATGAGATTACAGATGAGATTTCTCAGCAGCGCTCTGCTGATGTAACCTTCCCAGGATGCATCCCTTAGGCTCAGGATGCATCCCCAAGGCGCAGGGTACATCACTAATGCCCAAGAGGACCAAGAAGTAGGAAAACAGTAATTGAAAGTAAAAGAAAAATACCAATTCAATGTAAGATGATTTCATATTAGCATGCAGAGTTGAATGCTGATGTGATTTTAAGTAAAAGAGAGTAAAGGTCCGCTTTAACTGTGTTTACAAACACTGATCAGAAGATCCATATTTCGAGATCGGAAAAATACAGCAAGTGCTGGCTGCCATCTGAGAATGTAAAAAAAATCGGGGGAAGGACAGCGTGTGCTGCGTATGCCTTAAGTTTTTTGGGCATACGCATTATGCTTGAGGTACAAGACTGGTTAAGAAACACTGAGCATATCTAGATCAGTCTGATTTTAATATCAGTAATATGAACCCGCAGACCGTAAAGCTATATTAATATTACTCAATGTAACTTTCCATCTCACTTGAGAGCCTTAATTCATATTTTTTCAGTGTAACATTTTTTATCTTGCAAATCCATATTTATATCACTGAATATAACATTACATTTTAATTAGCTTGTAAATCTATACATACATTTATAAAGTTATGTACAGGAAATTAATTGATTAATCTTATCCTGCTCAGGTTACTTGGTCAGTGATTTGTTTATTAATTGATTAGTAGATAGTTTGGTTAAACATATTTCTATGGAGAGAACTATATTATGGGGCTCAGAGGCATTTTTAAAGGGAACCTGTAGTGAGATAAATAAAGGAGTGCTGCCATTAAAAGAGAACTATGGGGTAACCTTTTTATGCCATAGTTCTCTTAAGGGTCACAGGAGGACATATACTAGCATCCTCCCGTCACCCAAAGCTCAGTATATAGTGGGATATTGCTCACTATATACTGAGAGTGCGCAGTCGGGACAGATCCACCCAGCTGCGTGAGTGACAGTGTGCTCTGCCTATCTAGAGGCAGAGCCAGCGGTGCCCGCCCCCTCCCTCGTCCGTCCTCCACTTAGTGCTGGAGGATCGGAGCGGGGAGGAGGGGGGAATCCCTGTGGGGAGCTGTGACTGACAGTCACCGCTCTCTGCAGGGAGATGATCGGAAAGTGAGTGAGCGACGGTATGCGTTCGCTCACTTCAAGATCTATAGAGCTGACGTGTGACAGTTTCGTTGCCACACGTTGGCTTGAACTATGAGGATGAGTGAAAATCGCTCACCGCATAGTTCTCCATTAGTGACCTCCTCTCCAACATAATTTATGTCACAGACAGCCAGTGAAGTCATGGTCACTTTCTCCAATTTTCCCCGTATATCAGCTGAAATTTACAAGAAGCACAGCCCTAAATATCAGACTCTACCCATTTCCTCGGGTTTCTCTTTAAAACCAGCTTTTAAAATGTGGAGTGCTGACCACGGCAAGCAGGTCCCTAAGTGACGAGTGACACGGGCGTATTTCTGGCGCTCGACTAACAATGACTGACAATGGGTGCCACTCTGAATTAGCATGTAGGTTAACACAGCAAATTCAGTTACATTGGAATGTATGCCGAGGACCTTGCCAAGGTTGTTGATGTGAAAAGCAGGGATCAGGCACAAAAATCAATAGGCTGAATCAAATGTTAACCAGCAGGGGCTTTCGCGTTTAATTAAAAGCCAACGCCAAGTACATTGTTTCATGTAATACTCCCATTGATAATTTTTTTTTTGATGGATTAAGGGGAACACATACTGAGACAAATGAAGAGACAAATGAATGCTGCATTATACAATGAAGCAATAAAATTTCATTTAAAAAAAAAAAAATGAATAATAACGATGGGGGGATTAAACATTAAAAAAATTAAATGGACAAATCAGACTATAACAGGTCATTAGAACATAAAGCAGATGCACAATGGAATAACATCATACTAATAAAGCCTTAGTACTAATACTAAATATTGGCAGTATGTATATACAGTATGCATGTATATGTATATAGTGGCGAGGTGATATGGGAGGAGAGGGTGCACTGCCATTCCAGGCTACTCTGAGCAGTAAAACTAGTGGGTCAAACCGAGGGACAGACTGAGCTTCCTCTCATTAACATACAATACTCCTAGATCTTTAACCCTTTGTTAGGACAGACATTGTTTAAATCTAGTTTACAACTGAGAGAATGAACTCTGCCAGCACAGTAAAGACAGTGTTAAATAGAGTAAACATAACTTCCCACAGCCCCCTCCTTAACATTACATAGGGGGGGAAGCTAGGGAGGATTTTAAGCAAATAAAAAGCAATTAAAATGGAAGCGGCAAACAAGGTCACAGTGCTTCAGAGCTTGTGATCCCTTTCTTTGTTCCAGGTCAGTAACTTGGAATTGGAGCCATTAGACATTCAAGCTACAACAAATTCAGGTATGAATGGGGCCCTAAAGCCCTATTCCAGCCAAAAGTGTATTTATTTATTTTGGATAGGGGTCAGGGGAAGGATGACTAGGGAAGCAATTATAAGCACTGTCAAGTGTTTATAGCTGCCTTTGTCCTTGCTGAGCCAATTCATCCTCTCTATTTGTCTTCGTAACCATTGTCTCCGACACAGAAAATCCTGCATTTTTGAATTGGCACTGAAACAGGAAGTGAGGGGAAATCTTCCAAATGGGGGCACCTGTTTGGAAGAGTGGAATTCCCCTGATCTTGTAGAGATTTACTCTACTTTACTTCCTGTTGCCAGGACAGGCTGTGAAGGGAAACAGACAAATGGATTCTTCTAACCCATTTAATCCTTAGATTTTATATTCGAAAGTACATTCAGCCATGACATGAGTGCATATGCATGCATATATCACATGCCCTTTAAAGTTAGTAGATGAAATGCACTGGTACATTATGATGTGAAGTTGTGAATATTCGCGCTATATTTTAAGCCTGATAGTACCAGGCAAGCTGCGTAGCTATTTACAGCTATGACTGGGAAAAGTGATAATTAAATGTGAATGACAGATTTTTTTCAACTTGATAATTTCCTCATCTTGTCAATTCATAGAGACAGAGGGGCTGATTTACGAAGCCCAACACGCACATGCGCAGGCTGCGTGCGCGTTTTAACCCGCAAAAATGCATTTACCAAGCGAAAACTCATACAGTATATCCATATTCAGTGTAATGGTCCACATTATGTGTAAAATGTGTGAAAATGAAAATCAAACATACAAATATAAACACTTTAAGCAGATGTATAAAAACTGGAGTAATAGAAAAAGTAGGGTTTTGCCCTTAGCAACCAAATGTGTGTAAGACGGGAAATAATAGGTTTGTAAATGGGATTAACCAAAGTGCAAAATAGTCAATATGTAGCAAAGATTTTTTTTTAAAAAGCATCAATGTCATAGTAGTAATTAAGCCCATGCACTAAAAAAATTAAAAACATTAAATAATTGGCGCCAACTAAATGGAGAAGGCATATAGGTTGAACTGGATGGACCTTGGTCTTTATTCAGCCTTACATACTATGTTACTATGTAGAAGTAGCAGCAATCTGAAGCATGGAAGTTGTCTACAATTTACTGGTATCATCTGATGCCAAAAAATGCAACAACAAAAAATTAGCAGAAGAAAATAAAGATCAGTGCAAAGGGAAAATAAAGATCAGTGCAAAGGGCAAAAGGTGAGGGGGAAGATACGAAGACGATAGGGGAGAAGCAGGCAAAGGAGGGAATGGGGCCTCTGGGGAGAAGGGGAACCCACGAAGCTAGGGGTATACAGGTCAAAGCTTCAATAAAGTGTGGTCAAATCAGAGCATCTAAGATATTCTATCCATAGTGACAATACATTGAGATATTTCGTGTGAATACCGTAAAGGATCATGGTAAGTTTCTCATTAATCATGGTACATGTGACCTTCTGCCAAGCCTCACTGTAACTAAGGATATGTTGCCTCCATTGTCTGGCTATAGTCTACCTGGTAGCTAAGAAAAAAGATGGGCCAGCACACCCTCGCTCCTCCAAGGAGTCGAAATGTTCACATTTAATAGAGCCTCCCATGGGTTCTGCACCAATCTACAATGGAGAACATACCTAATAAGGTTATATACGCCAATCCACAATTTGTGGACCTTTGGTCAGCTCCACCAAGTATGGAGCATAGTGCCACAGGATGTGCATCCCCTAAAATGCAGGGGACACCATGGGAGCAAATTTAGAAACCCTGTCTGGTGTCGGGTACCGTCTCAACAACACCTTATATGAATTTTCCAAGGCGTTTATATTCTGCGAAATCTCAGCCACTTGGGCCCAAGGTAAAGTCCAATTTGATTGTTTCGAGGGTAGTTAAGGAGTCCTGTTCCCACCAAACCCTGTGAGTTTATGTTTAGTAGGTTGATTTAACATATTCAGGTTCCTATATATGGAAGAGACAAGGCCCACAGAATGAAGCTTTCAAAAGCTGTGCGTGCAAACGATGTAATAGTCGTAAGGGAATTTAAAAAAATGCAGTATTTGTAAATACCAGAACAGCTCAGAGTTCTGAAGCTTCCAGGTTTCCAATAATTATTAGAATGATTGACCCCCCCAAACGTGAAAAGCTTAACAGCATGCCACCTGTCTAGAGAGTGGCACAATGTTGGGTTATGAACCCGGGGGGCATTACTGTGGTGGAAGCCAGATCAAGTTATGGATGGGGATAGGGGATAGGGGACACACCAACAATATCCAAAAAAGTTTACAAATGAATTTCCTGATTTGCATGAAGCAGGTTCAGAAAATAAATTTGTGTTGCAGTATAATATTTTAGAAGATTAGGGATGCCCAAACTACCTGAAAGCGTAGGCTGATCAAAAATTGACATGGCCACCCTAGGTCTTCCAGATCCCCAGATACATTTTAGAAGCCTGCTTTGGAGACCTCGGGGTCATGGGCAGGATCTCATGTTAACTGATCAAAGGCTTCGGGATCTCTAAAGGTCCAGCAAGTGATGGTCAATATTCCTCAGTAAATAACTGGTGAGCTTTTTTTAACTTAGGCATTGGCGTCAATCAGCTTAGCTGAGAGTTTCTCATTAGAGAATGTCCAATGAAGTCTGGATTTAATTTCAGCTAAAGTAAGGGACTTACAGGGCCATGCTTTCACACTGGTTTGTTTTGTTGCTGTCAATATAGGCATCATTAAAACAAATTGGTATTTTTTAAGGACATCCAGTTTCAAATTAAGGAGAGCCTCGCTGGGGTTCATGGTTATCAAGACACAAAACAAAGCATGAAGCATATTTCTCCAAAGATATTCCACAACCGGGCATGGCCACTACTTATGAAAAAAAGTGCTTGGCTTTGGGCAACCCCTAAAACAATTAGGGGAGTATCCTGGGATCACATACACCAATCTAGTGGGAACATAATAGCATCTTGTAATTAGTGTCCATGGCATGTACATTCTGGGAAGACGATTTAGTAGTGTCCCACATCTGGGACCACATAACGGGTACAAAGGTAATACCAAGTTCAGTAGCCCACATTGTCATATAGTTATGAACTGGTATGCTGGGTTTTTTTTATGGGAATTTAAACACAAACCAGTCAGTACAGTTCCTGCTTCTGATGTTGAGAGATTGTCTACTTATGTCTACACTAAAACCAATACCTTTTGGCATGTGAACCTCCTGGGTCCCCCCCCAGCTCTCACTGGCTCCCCCCTCTAACATCCACATCACTACTGTATACTGTAATGGGTGGAGGTCAGCAGGGGGACCCAGTGAGAGCTGTGGGGGGACCTCGGAAATTGACACTCCTGAAAGTGCTGGTTTTAGTGCAGACTTTAGTAGATTTCTCAGTATCTAAGGGCAGATCGACAGCTTGGGCAGCAGGAAAGGTAATTATTTACAGACTTCTGTTATTATGCCTTTATTTAAAACCTTGACTATAGTGAAAGGGTCACTTTAAAACGAAATCAGCACTGGTGTTGAGTCCCCTCACCCTCCATCTATGCATGCTGAGGTCATGACGGAGTCATTATGGTGCCATTGTCATCACAGGGTGTCTGAGTCACCTGAAATTAGTGTGACAGAGTGACAGAGGCCATTAATTATAACGTGCACTGAGCAACAATGCTGCCAGCTCACTGTGCAGTTCAGGCAGAGGAGCTATCCATATGTATGCGAGGAAATAGTGGTGCCCGATGACCTCTACTCCAAACCTGAGGAGTGGTGAACACTAACAATCTACTTATTTCTCTCAGCATGTTCATAATAAAATAGTGCTTTGTAATAAATACTGTGTGAAGAGACCCTGTCACTGGCCTAAAAAAATTGCAGGTAAAAGCGCAGACAGATCAATTATTTAAAATGCTTACTTGCAGCATCTTTCTGCTTCATAGCTAAATTGTTTATTTACTTGCTATATGTCTTTGAACTTGCTTGCAAATTTGACTACTCCAGGAGTAAATTTTCTAGTGCAGCCCTCTTCCTCCTTGCATGTCATAGCCCTCTCCTTTTCTGGGGGTGCCGATTTACTGTTTGTGCAGGCCCAGCTCCTCCACCCCTCCTCACATAACCTTTTATGCAGCAGCCAGGAAAGAGGAGCGAAGAATACTATAGAATGTCACTTTAGTGACAGCTTTGATTCTGCTGTGACTGCCAACATCACATCCAATGAAGTGTCACACAGCAGCAGTCTCAGAGCTTTTGTATGTCTACAGAAGGAAGACGGGTATATCATCTTATGGGAAGATTGTTGTTAAAATGAATGGTCTGACGACAGGGTCTCATTGAAGTGTACTTTACTTATTACATCAGGGCCCCTTCCCAATACCAAATCACAGGATTACAGTGTAGCATTAAAAAAAACAACGAGAAAAAACAAATAGAAGTTATACTTTCCTTACCCCTGGCTTCTGCACTGGAGAGGGTGACCTTCCGGCTAGATCCTGAGAACGTCAAATATGCTAAATCTTGCAAAAAGATATTTCAGCGTAGTGCAGAAGCTTCTTCTAGTCATTCCCAGGATTTCAACAGAAGATCCTGGGACATAACCCTCACCTAGGCATCGTGGACAGAAGCCAGGATTAAGGTAAGAATATTTTTCTTGCTTTTTTTGCATGCTATTGTGGCAATTTGGTGTGGGGGATGGGGCCCTGATGTAACAAGGGGACTTTTAGTGCAAGCTCCATATAACTATACAATTCATTTTCATGTTTACAACTGTGCAGGTTATATGCCTAGTAATAACTGTTGTCCTTCCTTCTGTCTTCTCAGCTGAAGTGCAAAGTGAAATAGAAAGAATATTTGAGTTGGCTCGTTCATTACAGCTTGTTATTCTAGATGCGGACACCATTAATCATCCGGCACAACTAATCAAGACTTCATTAGCACCGATAATTGTTCACGTCAAAGTGTCTTCACCAAAGGTAAATGAGTATGGCACCTCTCGTCATTATTAAACGATACATCCAGCCTTGTAAGCGTTTCTTATTATTTTTTTATTATTATTATTATTATTAATAATAATAATAATAATTATTATTA
>NW_017306393.1:1356477-1385677 GCF_000935625.1 Nanorana parkeri
ATAATAATAATTATTATTATATAAATATTATCTTTGCACAAATATATTTGCATTAATATTCTAGATACACATTTGCAATCCTTTCTCAACCCTTTTACAATGGAGCAATCCTTGAAATAGTTTGCATATCTCAGGGAATCCCTGCCAACATTTTTTACATCTACAGCTCATGGTTCATTAGTGTGACCAGTGAATTGTAGGTATAAATAAATCATAAATAAAAGAATAAGAAATGTGCTGTACCTAGAACATCTGACACCCAGAGTGGATGATATTTTAGCACTCCCTCTGCTCTATGCCACAGAGTGATTTTCAGTGATCAGCACGAAATTAAATGAATAATAATAATATAAGAAAAGCTGACTGTAACAATTGTAGTGCCCCCCTTACATTGGCGGTCAGCAGGCTGTGTGGTTCCCAGTGGGTCACACCATAAAGATCAAGGAGCAGAGATGGGTGAGGATCGGATTTGTGGGGGGATGCTGGGATGGGTTATCATGGATGTTAAGTAATGCATTAGGAAAGCTGGAGAAGGGGGAATATAAAGACCAACCCAGGGCTAATTTCCTTAAAATGTCTTTCCAACAGTTAAAAAAAAGAAGCTGCACAGGGTGCAATACTCATTTTCAGTCCAGAAATGCACCTTGCAGTACTGCATTTTCACCACATTATATCTTCAGTCATCTGGGTTGAACAATAGACAGAATTCACAGTGTTATAATGAATAGGACATGATGTGCTTCATCATCAATGACTACCAACCACTGAAAAGGATTGGGAGAGACATAAAATTGTACATCACATGGCCAGCCTAGAGATATTTGGAAAAGGGAAATATATAGAAAAAGCAGAATTTACTGCTGGTGGGCACCTCTTATTGGGTGCGTTGGGGGGGGGGATGGCGGTGGACCACTTGAGGGCTGAGCCCAGAGCTGGGCTTTAAAAACTGAATGAATTGTTAGGGTTTGGTGACACTATAACTGCTGGATTCCTTGTGTCCTGTTCACACACATCTCAATGGACATGGCCCATAGTGTTTGGATTACAGGACAGTTAGTGTGAAAAGGACCGTGGGGCAGGCACTGGTACCCAAGCGCTGAAACAGCCATACTGGGATTAAACAATGCTTGCGTGTGCATGAACTGTATAAAATCAGCATTAAAATCTGTTGCTCTCTTTGCAGGTTTTGCAGCGGCTTATTAAATCTAGAGGAAAATCCCAAAGCAAACACCTAAATGTACAGTTAGTAGCTGCTGACAAACTTGCACAGTGCCCACCAGTAAGTATGGATCTGATTATATGTAAATGACAATATTCTGTTCCATCCCTGATCAAAAGAAGTGTGCTCTGTGAGTTTCAATCAACATTCGTAAGAAAGCAAATGATTAGAGACTAGACATGATAATGATGTCAGCATTTCCTTGTTAATATATTGGCATATCTGTGTATCATCAATTTTTGGCATCACTTTGTTCCATGTGCTTCTTCTAAGGGCAGATTTCACCCAGAATTCATATATTTTGGTTTTGGGTGGACATCAGCGGGTTAAATCACCGGCTACCTTCTTATGTCTATCAGAATCTCCAGTGGAAATACTTCGCTGCTGTAGTAACTTTCATCAACTGGATTCCCTAATTATTATTTTTATGCCATCAGTGAAGCATAACATGTTATGTGGCTTTTGTAATGGGTGCAGCATTTGAACGCACTGCCCATTATTGGATCCCTCAAGTAGTACAAGAAGCCAATGTTAAATCCAAATTACAAGGAACCGTGAAATATTAAAATATTAGTTTTGTATGGTATTGAGCTTTAAAGCAGCTGTTCCTATTCACATCCATTCAATTAAACAGTCCATCAAATATCAATATCACACATTTGGGTATATATTGGTCAGTTGAATGACTTTCGAAACACTAAGCACTACCTGTACCAGTTATAGTGGATTCTATTATCCTTTCTGGAGTTCTCAGATTAAGTGCCTTTTTTTTTGTTACATTGCAATACATTTATGATGGACTTTACAGGCATACTTGAATATATTATGACTATTTGCATTTTTGAGGGACAAGGATAGTTCATATATTTTATGCACATCATTCCTTGCATTAAAATATATACCGTATTTTGCGGTCCATAAGACGCACCGGACCATAGGACTCTGGGAGGTGCGACGCGCCTTATGGAGCACTTGACAGACTGTAGCTTCTGTCACAGCTTCTATGACAGAAGCTGTGACGGAAGCTGCAGTTAGTGACCGCTGAGACAGGTGGCGCTGTGATTACAGCGCCACGGTCTCAGTGATCACACAGAGCAGACAAAGAAAGTCCGTTCTTCGTCTGCTCTATGGTGACCTCCATCGTAGCAGCTGCTCGGTTTTAATACGAGTGATCTCATTAGATCACTCGTATTAAACGTGCAGTGGCTCCTACTACTCGCCTGGCGCCCGAAACTGCATGTCTCGGGCGTCGGGATTCGCTCCATAAGACGCAGGCACATTTTCGCCCTCCTTTTGGGGGGAAAAAAGTGCGTCTTATGGAGCGAAAAATACGGTAATCACAAATAGTGATGTTTCTTTTGTAAAATACAGCAAGCCAATGTTTACAAAATGGACTAAGTGAAAATGCATTGGAGATAATGGTGCAGAGCCCTCCATGTTTTTTAGCTACCATTTAAGGTGCATGAATCACAGAAGTCCAGATGACCATTTATGTCTATCATTAATGCAGCTGCTAGACTAATCCACCTGACCAACCACTCAGTGTCTGCAACCCCCCTCTTCCAGTCCCTCCACTGGCTTCCACTCGCCCAAAGGATAACATTCCAATTATTAACATTCACTTATAAAGCCATCCACAACTCTGTCCCCGGATATATCTCAAACCTCTCAAAATATCACCCTAACCGTCCCCTCCGCTCGGCCCAAGACTTCCTGCTTTCCAGCTCCATTGTCAACTCCTCCCTTGCTTGCCTCCAGGACTTCTCTTAAGTCTCTCCCATCCTCTGGAACTCTTTGCCCCAACCTGTCCATCTATCTCCCACCTTGACTGCCTTTAGGCGATCCCTAAAGACTCATCTCTTCAGGGAAGCCTATCCCACTTCAACCTAACCACTGAACAATCACTTTCTCAAACAATCATCCCCACACACCTACCTCCTCATGTATCACTGGCCCCTCCCTTTTAGATTGTAAGCCCTCAAGGGCAGGGCCCTCCTTACCATCGTGTCTTGAATTGTATTGTAATGTCTTCCTTATACTGTAAAGCGCTGCGCGAACTGTAGGCGCTATATAAATCCTGTATAATAATAAAAATAATATTTTAACTCTCACTTCTGATGCCCTCAAAAGACCTAAAGAGAACCAGTCACTAGTCAGTAGTTGTAATCACCTAAATACCCACTCTTATGTTGTTTTAATAAAGCAGCTTTACTTCTCATAGATAACTTGATGTTTAATTTAATATTTCTTACAGAGTACAGGCTGTAAAGTTGACTTATCTCCAGCGGACTAAACAGAGTGGCAGTAATCAGGAAGGAACTCAAAATAGGTCAACTTCCATGGGAACCTTGCAGCATGACACTGGGCTGACAATTTGGCTCTGACAAGAACAGAATATGACTGAATAACTGCACACATAGCAATCCCTTTAAAACTGATGTTGTTCTAATAAAACAACTTAAGAGCGAAGATTTGAATTCTTACAAATGTGTATTCCTGGCTGGCTTTATGCAGAGTTAACTAGAGAGCCATTTTAAATGTATAAAAGGTCCATCCTAAGAGTAGCCAACTATTTGTTACTAAGTGCAGGACTGCTCTCATTTCTTGTCTAAGTCCCATTCACCTGCCTGTACCCAGTAAGCATGCCAATATTGGAAACTGAAGTTCTCTCAACGGACAGATAAGTTGGGCGGGGCTAAGCTTAGAAGTGAGAATGATATTAGTGTATCCTCACATGTCTATAGTGGAGTAATGTGTGCGTGTGTTGTGTTTTTTTTTTTGTTCAATAGGAAATGTTTGATGTGATTTTGGATGAGAATCAGCTAGAAGATGCCTGTGAACACTTAGCAGAATACCTAGAAGCCTACTGGCGAGCCACCCATACCACAAGCAGTACTCCCATGACTCCCCTTCTGGGAAGAAATCTAGGATCTACTGCGCTTACATCAATACAGGTACCGAGGTACTCAGGAGTATTTAATCCTGTCCATCATGGACAATGACTTCAAGCTAGTCTAAATACAAGAGCCAAGTGTATCCTTAATTCTTGGTGTCCTTTGTGTATTTCTTCAATATCTGTTCTGTTATCCAGCCTGAAGCAACTCACGCACTTTTCTTCTGTGCAGGAGTTTCCTGTAACAAAGACCTGCCAATATAGCATTGTCTACTTGTGCATGGTGACTGCTTTTGTATATGCCCCCCTCCTGTAGTTATCTTCAGGCAACCTATACTTAATAGGCCTCCTGTGTCCCACCCACAGCCCTGCTGTCTGCACAGGCCAGGTGAAGCCCAGTGATGATGTCACTGCTACTTTTGATCTTTTGTGAATTGCCAGGTTCCCAGTCCATGTTATTGTATGACACTAGCTAATTATGCTTTAGAGTTGAGTTCTTTCTCAGCTTCTCATTGTTGCATGACCTTAAATAAATTATAACTGCGACCAAAACAGATATAAAAACCTCAAATCTAGGGAGGGCATAAAGTAGGGATTTGGCTACAGGCCCCCCACCATGCTCCCTTATATCTTGGGGATTGCAAAGCTTTTTTAATGTAACAATCTACATGTTCTGTGGTGTATTGCAGAGTCAGCGCATGAGGCACACAAACCATTCGACTGAAAATTCCCCGATCGAAAGACGAAGTTTAATGACTTCGGATGAAAATTACCACAGCGAAAGAGCCCGGAAAAGCAGAAACCGCTTGTCTTCCAGTTCCCAGCATAGTCGTGACCATTATCCTCTTGTGGAAGAAGAATTCTCTGACTCCTACCAGGACACTTATAAACCTCACCGGAACCGCGGCTCTCCTGGAGGATATAGCCATGATTCCAGGCACAGGCTTTGAGTTTTTTGTTTCCCTTTTATTTCCTGAATTAATTTTTTCTTTTTTTTTCTTTTGGAACTTGATAAAATGTAGTTGGTCGCTGACCAATTTGCTGTCCAGCAAACAGACAAATGCATTGTTTGCTGAGGCTTAGAAGGCCTGACAGTCAACAAAAAGGTCATGTGACTTGCTGAAACATGAGGTAGATAGAAAATACAGACCACTTTATTTTGCCAGCTGTAGGAGTGTCACTCGATACTGTATCACAGGCAAAATACCATATTCATATAAGTATATACATGTAGGTAGAGATTTATTGTGCCCTATCCACAGATCTTTTACGTTGACATTACTATTAGAGCAGTATGTGTTTACATGGAGTATTGCACACATCCATTTGCAACCTAGGGCAACAGTTCTCTGCCTTAATTCTCAAAGCTCAGGGCAGTTAGATGCTTGTTGGGTCTCCTCACATGAGCAGACAAAGCCTGTCTGGAGTACAAGGAAGTCCGCCAGAGTGACCAAATTCCAAACACAGGCCCTACTGACAGCTTTGCGAGTATACCAGACTGTCCTGATGGTTTGCCAGTCAGTTTACCTGTGGTGGCACACACAGATTACTTACCATAATTCACCGTAAGCCCATAAGTGTTGGTCTCTTCATGTAAGCAACAAAGAGCCTACCAGTAGATTAGGCAAGGCCAAACTTCGTACCCTGAAAGTCACTTTTAACCAGTTCCCTCTAGACCCAGGAGATAGTATGTTCTCATAGGGAATAGGGCCTACCTGTGCAAATTACATTATGTGTACAATAGGGCAGTTTTGTTGTGATACAGAAGTGATTACAGAGTAGTTCTGGAACGTTCTTCAGAAATTAAATACCACACCAAAAGAATGCTTCTGTAGTGAAACCTTAATTTTCTGTTATTCTCCATGAAGGCCTGCTTGAGAAATAGATATGCAAATTTGTGTAGTAAAGGCCAGTTTACAATTAGCTCTTTATGGGCCTGTGTGGACGGGTTTTCACCCGCTTCAATCGGGGTTTGCATCCCTATACAAGTCTAAAGGAATGCAAACCCTTACAAATGCTGGTCAGAAGGAGGTTAGCTGCAGATCAAATGTACCTGTCAGTGGATTCTGAATAATTTCGGAAGCATCTCAAACTGATTACATTGACACAAGGCCAAAGCCCATCTACACAGGCCCTAAATCAAACTATACTTAGGTGCAGCATAAGTTGCCCAAACATACAGTATGTACATGTCTAAGCATGGCTAAGTGCAAAAAGATGGTCTCCTCACATGAGCAAAAAAACCCTAGTCACATTGCTGGAAGGCCCATCAAAGTGGCTAATTTACCAGGCAATGACTAGTAGCTGAATGCTCCTTACAGAAATATATGAAACTGAAGCCTTATTTTATTCAAAAGCAGACATTTTGTGAGTCATATGAATGCAAAAGCTAAAGCAAACTATCACCTCACTGGGAATAAGGAAGTCAGATAAGTAGACCTATCAGAGTAGGTAGTCAATTTTCAAAAACTCTGTTTTTAGCGGTTCCTATAGGTTCTATTGGTGTAAGTCTGGAGTTGCAGGTGGGCCTGCACTAGCTAGATACTGCCACAATGACAAGTCTTCATAACGTACCAATGCAGCCTAACAGTATCCATGTAAGGACACTCTGTAAGCTCAAACTGCCTTGACGTCTTGATAATCTGAATGGGGAACTTGTGCTTTAGGCTACATGTCAAGGCACGTATAGGTACAATTTCCTACACCGGGAAATTCCAAATGAACAGTTCCAGTTGGAACCAATATATAAGCCAATTCCTGTTGGAATTTGGGTAAATTGACTGGAAAGTCTACTTGAGCATGTTGCATTCACTTTAAAATAATAACCTGGACAGGAATATGGGTGGGGGGTATAGAAAAGAGGATGTTTAATAAAAAAAAGAAACTACAGTATACATTTATTTTTACTATATAGTATAAATGCAGATTTAATAATTCTATGCTAGAAAGAGGGTGTCTCAAGCCGAAGTAACTTTTACAACACACATGAGGATGTCATTTAAAAAAATACTCAAAAACTGTTATACAATTGCTCAGATCTTTGTTGTTTTCGTTGTGCGTTTCGATGATGTTCCCTAACTCTGTAGGAGCAGGATTCAGGTATCCGGTAAACGGGATGTTCAGTTAATTGTGCAAGATGGTTAGTGCAATAACCCATAGCAGCCAGTCAGACTGAATCTCTCACTGATAGGACAGTAAACTGAAACCTGATTGGTTGTCAAACCTTTTTGCACTGCTTTACTGACTACAGGTGAATTCCACCCAAAACATATTTTTAAGCTACGCGTGGTCACTGACCTGAATCATTTATTGGCTTCTTATATCATTCAGAGATTCCAACAGCCACATTTCGAGGCAGACTTTGTGGCTTTCATGTATGGAGTCTCATGTCTACATTTTCACTAGTGTAAGCCACACATGCAATGGCTGCATTAGGAGGATGGAGTAATGAACACAGGTGCAGGAATCTTGTCAGCGTTCCTCCTGCTATCCAACATTTTGGAGGACTAAAGCTCACAAGAAAACCATTTTTTTCTAATAATATTAATAGTGGTAAACATTTTAATGAAATAACTATATTTAAAGACTTCAGCTTGATTTTATAATCATGGGTTATATTGTATCTAGATAGATGGGCATGGTGTACCTGCTCAGTGGTTTCCACATACAACATCAGAGGGAGTTGAGAGCCACATGTCTCCAGCCACTGGTTGGATTTTGACTTTATACTCAAGGCTTATATTGTATCTAGAATCGATGGGAATGGTGCTCCTGCTTTGTGGTTCCCACATATAACATCAGAGGGAGTTGAGAGCCTCGTGTCTCCAGAGCCACTGCTTAAAGAGCACCACTTTAAATGATGCTGGCCAATAATGACGCCTCAGCTTGCATTTAGACTGAAGCATTTTGCTTGAACTGTAAAACATTGAACACCCTTTCTATTGATGCCCCTGAAATGTATTTAGCTGATTGAAACTGAAGGTTCAGTTGGGCTTTATATTCTCAACTGTATCAGCAAAGTTAAGATTGATGACATCCATAAATACATTACTTTGGGCAAAGAGAGGGCACTTGATATCTTGAGGTGTTAGTTACACCTCTGCACATTACCCATTTGGAAAAGGTTGACTTAATATATGAACTAGATGTTTGCAGCTCCAACGACGACACATAAGACCACTACAACATTACAGGGCCTCTTTATCAGGGCGTTAGAGATAAAAACTGACGGTGGTTTCCTTCCATTAATTAGCTCTGTGCATTGTGGGAGGAACACAAGAAAAGTGTAATTGGTATTGTGATACAAAAAGGCCTTCAGTGTACAGATATGAAAGAACCTAACTGAGGACAAATGGTCACTAGGATAATATTGGACAGGTTTCTGTGGCCAAACCATTTACTCCTACCTTCCTCTATTTTATATAATGCACTTTATTGAATATAACACACTTTATTGGTTTTTGGATACTCTCACTATTAACTGCTGTTCTAGGTTGGTGAAGGATTTCAGTAATGTATTAGATCGTTTGGTCTCTCATCACCTACTACAAAGTTGATGGGGGCTTTTGGTGCTTTTGTGACAACACAGTTGGGTACTGTCTGTGATACTTTTGTTATTTGCACTAACAGATACATTTTCAGGAGAAGCTTTTGGAGGTATCACCCTAAGCATGACACTTTAGTGCAAATCCTCAAACTTCTCTAAATGTCCCTGATATGTAAAGTGTATCTGCCTCTCTGCATACATGAACCCTTAAAATCTAACCCAATCTCTAAAATGAGTGCTTAACTTTTAACTTCTCCTAACACTTGACACATAACTTGACCCTAATGCTTAATCCTCACCCTTATTCTAAAACTCAATCTAAATGAATAAATACGGCCTTAATACTTGTTCTCTTCCCCTTTAACACTTAATATTATATAACTTACTCAACCTTAACATATCACTTGAACCTATCACTTGATCACTTGAATACTTTGGGGCTGATGTATAAAGGATTTTGCATTGCATATAGCTGTGGAATTATAGCCACTAGATAGAGCCGAGGAGAATATGAATTCCTAGTGGAAGTAATGCTGTTCAAATGGTGTTCGACCAGATGTATACTGGAAGAAGCCTTTGTACATCAGCCCCTTAAAGTAGGTCTGGTTTAAAAAAAAGTATTTATTTCCAGTACCCATTAATGTCAATAATATCATGCCTTCTGGCCACACGTGACAAATAAATAGCCAGAGATTGCCTACGCTTTAACTAGTAAAATGAGCACATAACATGTTCGCCCAGCTGAGCAAATTACATTCACAGTGCTTTACTTCCACTGCATGGACAAATATGCTCCTCATCTTCATTTCGTGGCATTAATACCCTGCAAATGTCGTTCACTCAGCTATACGCTGCGCAAACAGATTATAAATAAGCCCTAAACTCAACCCCATGAAACCCTAACCTTTACTCCAATATTAATACTTAACCACTAAGCCTAACACTAGACTAGAGCCCAAACAAATTCCTAATCCATATATCCTTACAGGCTTAGAGTTCTCTTGTTCAGCCCCACAAATTAAATGAGAGATCAGTCGATTTTCCCCATCTATGTTAAACAGGAAGCCTGAAATCATTGATACAGCACTAAAACAGCATTTGGTTGCAACATACATTTGATTTTATTTAGGGCTCATGCACACCAGTGGCATGCATTATGCTTCCTATAACAAATGCCCATTGGTGTGCCTTGTGTAGGAGCAGTGCAATGCATTGTTGTAATGCATCACATTGTTTACTTTTTCGTTCTTTTTTATTAAAATGTCACAGAATAACATGACATTCTTTCTCTGCACCGCAATGCTTTGCTGTGGGGTGGAGTGCATTGCAGCAAGCTGCGTAAAAATGCAGCAGACTCTACTTTTTTCCTCAGTTCATTAGTGTAGTCCAAACTCGTAAGAAGACATAACACAAATTGCCTCGTCTATGTATTGGGACTGCAATGCTGCCCAACGAAGCGCATTATCTTCAGTTCAGGAGTACAAAGAGTTACATTCATGGAGATTACTAATATACAATGCAACTCATATTTAATGGGGGTTTAAAAAAGAGACGCAAAAAAAAAAATAAGCTTGAAAAACATTTTTTATTGTAGAATGTAATACATTGTTACATGGGTCATTATCCGTGCAGCATAATATCATAACGATGTATTATTCTCCTGCATTAGGCCTGCAGCGATCAATGTAGATCAACAGCGGCAAAACAGACATGGTGTGAACGGGAGAGAAGAATGTCACCAGCACACCAAAATCCAATTGTCAGTTGAAAAACAAGCGATTTTGGGACCGCGCAGGGTCCCTTCATCAGGTTCAACATTGTCTTGTTTTTCAACTGACAATCTGTACAATAAAATGAACAATTGATTATCCTAAAAGGATCTTGGTGTGCTGGTGGCATTCTTCTCTACCAAACTTATGTGATTGCGGCGCCATCCACAGTCATTTTCAACACCCATCCCTATCATTGGGATTTCCGCTAAGTAGTGCGACAAGTTCTTCTCTGCAACATGGTGTGAACGGGCCCTCAATCATAACGGTCTCTAGACCCTATTAAACCTATAGGTACAATTGGTTCAGTCTGCAAAATGGATTCCTGGGTGACAGGTACATTTTACAATAGAGAAACGTGGCTAACAAAGCAACACAGAAGTGAGTTCATTCAGTAAAGTAGTGCAAGGAGGAACCAGGATATTGCAGGGAACTGTAGCAACCAATAAAATTAAAATGTACTGCAGTTAGATTTGTTAAGCGGTGAAATCTGATTGGTTGCTCTGGGTTATTCTGCTTTGCACTTCCTCTGTGTTCTTTGCATGCTGTATGATCTGATGTCAGTCTAGAAAGCACTTGACATAGAGCCAAATCCCAGATTTGAAGCAATAACATATTTTTTTAGCAAGATAGGGCCATAGCTTTGATTTTTTTTTTTTTTTTAACTTTTGAAATATTACTGTGAATGCACAAAGAAAAAGCGCTGTAGCTTGTAGCAGCCAATCAGATATTTGTTTTTGTTTGCCAGGATCACAGAAGAGACGTGATTGGTTACTGTGTGATATATTTGTCATGTTGACCTTTCTACTTTTTATTGGAGACTGTGTGGTGTGCAGACAAATATTAACACCTGTTTGAAAGTATTTAAACTATTAGTATCCAATCAGATTGTTCTTGTTACCAGTGCAGTATGGGGGGCTGGAAAGGAGAAGCTGATTGGTCAACAAACTGTTCTATTATTTTTATGCAGGGACTCATTTCAAAACCTCAAACTGAGGCAACTTGAAAAATAGCTCTGATCCCCCCTCCATACCCCTGATAAGTTTACCTTACGTTCCCCTCATTTCCGTTTATCCGCCCCTATTCCCCCCACCCATATCTGCTCAACTACAGTAAGAGTCCTTTCATACCTGTACACATTTGTAACGCATTTGTGACCTAGATGCATGCAATAACATGCAATTATGACTGATTTTGATGCATGTATTGTTACATGCGATTATGTGCATTAAGGTGTGCTTTTAATGTGCTTTTTCATGTTTTTTGTGCATTTTAAACATGCAGTAATGTATATTTAGGTGTTATTTGAAGTAGGGGGAGAAGACACAAGACTACCAATGGTCCATGGTGCAGATGCCCTAACAAGGCACAGAAATACATATTACATGGGGTTTTGTGCTTTTACCATTAAAGACCAACTCCGGGCTGGCAAAAATTTTAATTTAGCTGCACTCGTCCCCCCTTCCCCCTACGTATATGTGCAGGCTTTATTGCTTGTTTAATCTAAGGGGGCTGTAATAGAGGGGGATACTTTTCTTGATCATACATTTCGGGAAACAATCAATACATAGATGCCTTTCTAATATGCAGGTATCATCAGGTGACGGGACACTGGCCAGAGCTGTGACCTCATATAACCCCTCCCACTCCAGGAAATCCTGTTTGTTTTGATAGTGTCCTTAGGTGATGGAGGTCTCCTCTCTCCTGATGGAGATGTGTGTAGTTAAGTCTTAACTTTAGGATGTCATTAATCAAGATCCTCTGAATGTGCCCAGCCATGGTGGCAATTTCATCTTTTGGATCAGCACCCTCTAACGAGAGCTTCTGGGGCCGTACCTGGATCCAACTGGATAGAAGAAGTGGTGACAGCTTGTAATGCAGCTTTGGGCACTTACAGTCCTACCAGCTCCCTCCTTGACGTTTCTCGTACTGACGATTGGCCCCACAAAGCCACTCATCTTCTCTGGTGATGTCTTCTCACATCTCACCCAAATTATCATGCACAATGTAACACCAACAACCTCTACTGGTCCTCCATTGTACATGATGGTGTTAAGGGCCCTTGCAAATTCCAAGATGGTGGCTAAGAGTAGCACAGCACCAGCCACTGCGAGACCTAAGTATAAGGTATATATATATTCTATATTACATCCTGCCTGGTCTAAACAAGCAATATAGTCTGTATATTTGGGAAAGGGGGTCTAGATTTATAGGGTTATTCACAAAAGGGTTTGGAGAAGGCAGGAGAAGTGAGCAATCTAGGACAACATGGCTGAACTGAGAAGTGAGCTGAAATGAAGAATTTTTCCAAATCAGCTATTTTGTCCTAGATTGTTCACTTCTCATGTCTTCTCCAAACTCTTCACCCTTTTGTGAATAACCCTGTAAATGTTTATTAAGCTGGCCAGAATTTAGCTTAAATTTCAATGGACCTGCTTTCATTTTTAAATGCCCCACTCCCCACCACCACATATTCATCTTTCCTTCCCTCCCCTGCCGATAGCAAAGAAAGAAGCCCTGTCTGGTTGGTTGGTGTTGGTTCTACATGTGATGAAGGGGAGCAAGGCACATACTCCTCCTTACCTAGAATTTCCGGGTATTCTCTTTGCTCCCGATGGATGAACAGAGTGGTGGAGGAGTGAAGGCAAGGTGACTATGTGATGCTTGGGGAGAGGGACATTAAATGGGTCCCGTTGCTTTGCCCTGCATGGACAAATCACAGGTTCTCTTTAGCGCATGTTACCACATAGGAAGGCTATATTTCCTATTTTTTATGTGCACTGAGCTGTATGGCATTTCAACTTGAAATACATTTTTGTGCAGAAAAAAAGCATGGCTGGGACGTATAAATATTTTAGCAAGGAAGGTTAATGTGTTGGTTCTGTACATTATTTATAGCAGTGGGCATCATCTGGACCTCCAGTAAATTACAAACTACAAGCCTTAGCATGCCCAGGCTGGGCCGTAGTTCCCGAACAACAGGGGGGCTCCATTGATACCTTGATTTCTGGCATGCATTCTCTTCCGCTCACGGTGCCTACCATTCACACAGCTGATTGGCTGCCTTCTCCGACTCCATTTCTAACCGTGCACTTACCACATGCAATAGTATCTTTTGGGCACATGTAAACCTGAATTGTTTTCTGCAGAATTGACCAAATAATGTTATGTATAGAACTAGAATATAAATCTATATAAACAAGGTGATTAGTTTACAAAATCAAATATTATGAGTGTCAGGAATGGCAGCTGTGTTTTTAATAATGAAAAATAGTCTAAAAAAAAAACAAATCTATACATCCTTAGAGCCGGTTAAAGACGTCTTCATTAAGCGTTTCATGCAATGGTCATTTGTGACGATTAATGGCAATCTGTGAATATTAATTTTATAGATGCGTACATTTCATTTGTTGCTTCAGATACCTAAAATGCAGTTCTTCATGTACAAAGAAATAATACCATGCATATGGATTAAAGTAGGATGTAAAACAAAAAAGGTTGTATTATAGGGGACTAGTCAACTACACACACAAAAAGCCTCCATTGTGGGATAAAGAAGTCATTTTTAAGGTTAAAATTCTTTAGAATGTGCATAAAACATAAGGGCAAAAAATATGAGCAAATGTATCCCTAGCAACCAATCAAAATTAATATCTTATTAATCTGAATATAGTAAGCTGAAATCTAATTGGTTGCTATAGATCACATCACTGTACATCCTCCTCACTGCTCTCTGCCTTGTTATATTTTACAAAAGCCAGAATCAGTTCACTAGACTAGTGACATCATTGAGAATTCCTGTGAATTTTGGTACCTGCACACTACGGATGAGCCAAATTGAGAGTTTTTATTTTCCTGAAATATTTGGTTATTTAGAAGAGTGGAATTTAAATTGCTTATGAGTGTTATGGAAGCTCTTTCAAACTATTCTGGACCTGTTCTTATGCCAAAAAAGTGGCCCCTCAGTAGCCTCGTTTTGTTACATTTGTTCTCAAAATTTATAGTGACAGTACACAAACAACGATCAAATAGGAAAAAAGAAAATAACATAAATACACTAAAAATAAAATAAATAGAAAACAAACTACCATAATTACAGCCAAAAAGCTCTCTAAATATATTGTTTTTCATGTAAATTTTGCCTAAGCAGTTTACATAGTAAAATTAAAGTGACACTAAGCTCAGAAGTTAAACCTTAAAAATACATTCAAGTACCTTAACTATTAACAAAAATGTATCTTATTTATAATTCGGCTGTAGATCCTCAAATGATCTCTGAATTCATGCTGCCAATGTCTTCTGGAGGGTGACTACTTTTGTTCCCCATGGTTCCTCCTCCTGTGATGGACTACAATCTCAATACAAATTAGTAGCCTAAACGTGAGATTGTAGTCCATCACGGGAGTGAGTTGGAGCCGTGGCTTCTTTACAACACACACAGGGACCATGGGGAACACAAGTAGCCACCCTCCAAAAGGAAGGACAGTGCCAGCACCAATCTAGCGTCACTTTAAGTGTCCATTTTGGTGAAGTTTCACCAACAGTAAAATTAGATATTTTGAATTAAAATAGCTCCTATCATCTCTACTGAACACATTTCAAGACAAATTTTCAGTAACCCAATTGATTCAATAATCTGATCAGATCTAGGAATAATCAAACTTTGTCAGCTGCTTTTTAGCATTTTTTTTTCCAGACTAAAAAAGCAAACAAAGCGTACACACTTTTTCAAACCAATCATCCCCCGATCTGACAATAACAAAAAAAAACAACAACTCATATTAATTTGAATGGATAAGGGAAATGTGAATCCTAATTTGGATTGAATAGAAATAAAAAAAGCTTACAAGTGTAAGGTACCATTCAAGGAAATGCTTCCAGGGAAAATTAGACATTTGACAAAATGTTTGTACGTCGGCTCTCACTGATATCACTAGTTCCTATGAACAACTTTGCATTGTACAGAATTGCGGCCTTGCTTACAAAATGGCTTTCTTTACTGTGTGTTGGGGATGGGGACACTTTAGTAAGAGCACATATGTAGATTGTGTTTGAACAGTGGTTTATGTGTATTTTAAGAAGTTTATGATAAAGAAATTTCAAGAATGACTGAGCAAATATAACACTGACATTCTCTAAATAATCTTAAATAATTCTTGAAGTGGTAGCAATTTACGTATTATGTTTAAAGAAAAAAAACACGTTTGAAGTATTTACACCTTTGTTATGTTGTAAATCATGTATACCCAAAGCCGACCATTTGAAGCTAGACTGTGGAAATGAATTTTGCCTTTACGAAACCAAAACAGTCAAAAAAATTTGTATATTTTTTCTTTTTGTTTTTCGTTTTGCTGACTAACCCTTTCTACTTTTATCAATGGATATGTGTAGCATTTGACAAGGCATGCTGGGTTAAAAAAAAAAAAAAATGACTATGCAAAGACGTACAGTGTTGCATGCTCTGCTCTCCCTTGCTTTAGTGGCTTACAGAGATTAAAAAAAAAAAATTGGTGTTATTTTTGTGAAAAAAGGAACATTTAACAAAGCAAATGCAGACTGCATGCTTTCAGCATCCTAATTCCTCTGGACTTGTTTTATGGAATTTAGAAGTGTAACAAAATAAAAAAAAAATTAACTGCATTCACATTTTTTCTATAATAAACGGAAAATCTTGTAAATGTGTGCGTGGCGTGTCTTTTCTTTGGCTTGAATAGAAAAATTAAGAAAAACAAACAAAAAATAATAAAAATTTGTCAATTAACTGCAGTGGAAACGTTTGCATTATTTCCTAGACGGAAAAATGTTTGTGTTTGAACGAGTTGTGTGAAAAATGTTACATTTACTATACAAGACTTCAGCGTCTGCTCTGCAGGTACTTTATATGCAACAATGTAACTGTGCCCTATATGTGCAATCTACCTCATACAGCACAGTGGCCTTACAACCATGAAGTCAAAGGCCTCATTCACACTGCCACACATATACGTGCGTATTGTCCCATATGCAACATATGCAAATAAATGGCTCCATACATATAGCTGCATATGGAGCTGTATATTTGCGTAGCGTAAACGTGCGCAAAATCAGGATGGAACCGAGATGCGTCCGGGCAGCGTATTTCTGCGTACTTACGCGCATATACATGGGTACAGCAGATTAAAAATTCCATTACGAGTGATGCATTCTGGGATTGCATATAGTGCACGCATATATGCGTATAAATACGCGCATATATGCACGTACATACGCGTTTATACGCAATATACAATTTTGCTCTTGCGTTGTGTGTGAATGAGGCCAAAGGTTCACTTCCTAACAGGGACGATATCGGCTTGGAGTTTCTACAATCTCGGTGTGTTTGTGTTTCCTTCATTCAATCCAGTTTTCCTACAAATACTGAAAGATCCGTTGGTTTTCTCCCAAACTGACCCTTGTGTGTGTAGGTCTTGACAGAGGAGTTGGGCTGGGTCCCTGGTATAGGGTTGCCACCTTTTCTTCCAGCAAAACCCAAACACTATAGCGACGCATGGAAATGTTTTGGGGAGGATGAGTTGCGGCTTATTCATATTTAAATAGCGTCACCCATTCATATATAAATATCACAGTTGAGACTATTTTCAGTGGGGGGCCAGTAGCCCCTATTCTAATTTTGGTTGCTCCTGTCTGCCTGACATCTTGTGTCCGGGTTCCTGCTGCCATGAAACCCGGTCCCAGCATTCAAAACCCGAACTGTCCGGGTGAATCCTGGAACGGTGGCAACCCTACCCTGGTATAGGTTGTTTGTTCCAAATGAGTATTCGTACTTACTGCTAACACTAGCACAACATTCACTGGATGTTCTCCTTCATATCTCCGCCTCAGATTATCAGGAGCTCTGCTCTGAGTCTGTAAAAGTAACACTAAGGCCTCATTCACACAGCTAAGAGTCGGCCCGTACAGATCCGTGCGGCGTGCACGGCCGTATCAGGCCGTTCAGGGGAAGGACAAGTGCTGTGTATGATTGTATGCAGCAGCCTGTTCTTCTCTATGGGAGTACGCAACCGTACCCGCCGTACGTTCGAGTACGGTCACCCGCATGCATGTGCAGCTCAGGTGAGTGTATGGCCGCGTCCTCCTATAGAAAAGAACAGGCTGCTGTGTACAATCACACGCACCACCTTTCCTTCCTGGGAGCGGCCCGATACAGCCGTGCACGCCACACGGATCTGTATGGGCCAACTGTGTGAATGTGGCCTAACTCACTCGTCTGTAGATACACAAATCATCTCTGAATTGGAACTGACACTGTCCTTCCTTCTGGAGGGTGGCTACTTTTGTTTCCCTATGCACCCTGTGTGTATTGTAAAGTAGTCACCGCTCCAAGCTCACTCCCGTGATGTACTACAATCTCAATACAAATTAGTAAACTCAACGTGAGATTGTAGTCCATCTGTTGCTTTGTTCAGAATCAATGGAAGACATTGGACCTCTAAAACATGGTATTGGCCCCTCTATTGGCTCAATTACATGTGGATTTCTTAATTTGGGTGACACCTCCTTGTGAGTGGCCCCTGGCTTTGTGGCAAGCTGCCTAAACCACCAGCCCAAATAATGACTACTTTCCTTTCTGTTCTGTCTCCAACCCCTCATTTCAACTTTTTACCAAATGGGTCACCTCGAGTAAAGGTTTTTTAGTAGGCAGCTCCCATGCAATAAACATTGGTCAACTCTTGTTAAAACGTATCCAAAAGTATAGTGAAAGGAGCACCAAAGTTCATTTTTGGATCCAGATATAGCTTATTATTTGTAGCAAAGAAGGTAGGAAGAGAGAGAGCGAGAGGGGGGGAGAGAGAAAGAAAGAAAGAAAGAAAGAAAGAAAGAAAGAAAGAAAGAAAGAAAAAGAGAGAGAGAAAGAAAGAAAAGGAAGGAAGAAAGAAAAAGAAGGAAGAAAGAAAGAAAAGGAAGAGAGAAAGAGAGCAAGGGGGAGGAAAAAAATAAAGAGAAGGAAGAGAGAAAGAAAGAGAGAGAGAGAGAGAGAGAGAGAGAGAGAGAGAGAGAGAGAGAAAAGAAGGAAGAGAGAAAGAAAAAGAGAGAGAAAGAAAGAAAGAAGTTGTAATGTTCTTCCTCTCCAAGTCCAGCCCCCTCTTTGCTCACCAGCAGAGAAGAGAATTGTGGACACTGGGTATATCAGAAATATAACAACGGACGTGAAAAAAACAGAGCTGGTAAATGATTATTTTGCCCTGATCTGGAAGATGTGTGCATGGCACGGGGTGTGTCCGTTGCTATTTAATGTTCCTCCTTCTCATCTTGGAAAGTTGGAGGTATGATGCAGGTACATTTATTCATTTTTTTTGCAAAAGGTGGAATGAGCCTTTAAATCTCAATGTCCGGGACATTGCATGGACAATATTCAACACCCAGAACCAGGGCCGGTCCAAGGATCAGGCAGAAGTTGCAGCTGCCTTGGGACCTCCAGCAGGAAGGGGGCGAGAATGGCAGGACATGCAACATATGTTGATGAAGTACTTTGCAGCTCATGGGACATCAATACCCACAAATCTATAAAATACGTACAATACTGCAAAACAAAAATTAAAAATGCACCCCTTTAATAAAACGTCATTTTTTGAAGGGTGAAGACATGACGTCATCCCTATGTCATTAGAAGCCAGTTGCTCAATAGTTGCATTAGGGCTTTGGCTCAAACAAAATGGCAGCCGAAACCCGAACACAGCTGAGAAGCGTGGACAATATTAAGCGCACTTTTATATTTAGGTTTAAACTCTAGCAAATGTTCTCGCCGATATCAGCCACGTATCAAGTCTTAATCAGCTGTAGTGCGAAAATTGTCTCCATAGCGCCACGTTGAGCGACCGGGCGCAGCCATTTTGTCGAAGTTCGAGAAATGATGAAAGTTTACGGAAAGGACATAAGAAAAATGTCTCTGCTATCGGGGACACGATAATAGCAGGTGTTTAGAAAGGCGGAGGTCAGTAGGGCGAGCGGGGATCTTTGCTGACGTCACTAGCGGTGCGTCTGACGGTGTGTCACTGGCGGAGTGGGGTGTATCGGTGGACATGGCGGAGCTGAGGAGGGCCGTGTGATGCGGAGGAGCGGCCCTTCCAGTGAAGCGGACAGAGACGCCTTCTAGCATGGGAATCCTATTCGCCAAGATATGGAGGCTCTTCAGCAACCAGGGTAAGAGGGCCTGCCTGAGAGAGAGAGAGAGTCACATGACACCACCTGCTGCTGGGGGAACTACATCTCCCAGCATGGCCTGTCAGCTGGAGGCCTAGCTAGGAATTGTCCGTAGGGATGGTAAAGCCCCACCTCGCTGGCTTCGCAGGGACTGCTACACAATATGGATTGTGGAACAACATATAGGGGCCCATTCACACTCAGGTGTTCTGTTGATACAAGCTATGGCGGTCATTGATTATTGGCTACAGCAACCGATAACAAAATGTATGCGGCCCATGGCGCACTCCGGTGTGTTTTGCTTGATTGTACAATGCGTTGGGGTGTCATTCACAATGAATGAGTGTGTATAAAGCAGGTGCGTTGCTGTGCATTGTGGAAACGGCAAAGTGTTAGCGCTCATTCGCACCAGCTCGCGCGCTAAAGCGGGACCGGTCTCTATTGTGCGGGGGTGGTGCCTTGTGTTGTTTCAATGCGAGGCACTGTTTACTTTTTTTTGGAAAAAAACTTTATTGACATGTTACAAACTTAAATTTAATCCATTTCTATGCCCCACAGGTAAGTTGCTGTGGGGTGACTGCTCTGACGCTAAACAGGACACGTGAGGAACAATTGTTTGCAGTGTGAGCCTGCCGTGATCGATGCAAATCAGTGCAGGTCAACAAGCCCTAAGTTGGCCTTGTTTAATTCCATTTGGATTAAGGGATTCATTATCCAATATCTGTCTTATATGCAGCATGAAAGAAAACTGTTCGTTGGAAGCAAATCCTTAATAAAATGATGGAGGAAAACAAAAGGGGTACAAAACATTAGATGTGGATCAAAGGGGTGACATAAAAGCACTAAAACAGGTGAAATGCACAAAACAAAACCTTTTTAGACCGAGTGAGGAGGGATTAGAACCCCTGCTTGTGAAGGAAAATCTTCTCAATGAGACACAACTAGCAACTTAAAAAAAATAAGCTGACGGGTTATAACCCCCCCCCCCCCCCTTACTCTATCCAAAGCTAAAAAAAACAAACCAAAAAATAAAAGGTTTTGACTTTAGTTCTTCTTAAAGTGACATTAAAGATACAGTCTGCCTATCTAGAGCCTGAGCCAGCTGTACTCGTCCCCTCCCACGTCCGTTCCGACCAGTCAGCGCTGGAGGAGGGGGGAATCCCTGCAGGTAACCGTGAGTGACAGTCACGGCTCTCTGCAGGGAGATGATCGAGAAGTGAGTGAGCGACGGTATGTGTTTGCTCACTTCCCGATCTACTGAGCCGACCAGTGACAGTTTCATTGTCGCACGTCGGCTCAAACTAGGAGTTATAGTGAAAATCACTCACCTCATAGTTCAGCAATCCCTCCAGCGCTGGTGGCGGTCTCTGATCCAGCACAGACTCCTCGTGTCTCACGGTGCCTGTCCGACGTGCACGCTCCCCGCTGTGTTCATTCACCTCCACTGTGTCTCTCCTCTTCTCCCGGCCGATGATCTCTACTGCGCAAGCGCCCACCCCTTCATCCTTCACGGCCGCTGGAGAATCTTCAGACGGAAGCGAGCGGCGGAGACAGAGCTAAGTAATTCGCTTCTTGGTAACTTTTTAATGTTTTTGCATATATCTACTGCTTGCTAGCCATGCATATATGTAAAAACAAAAGTGACTTTAATACTACTTTTAAAGCATCACTAAACTCGATAGTTAAAGTAGTATTAAAGGCTGCTCATTTCTTACCCTAATGCATTCTCAGCATTAAAGTAAAAAATAGGGATGCACCGATACCGGTCCTTCGGTATTGAGTACCGATACATTTTTTTTGGTACTCGTCGAGACTGAAAGTCCCGTTGAGGAAGCCAGGCAGCGTGTAATGACTCGCCACCCGGTTACCCAATTAGCAGGGAAGCCGTCCCCATGCTTGTCATCACTATGTGACGAGGGAGCATGAAGCCGGCTTCCTGGCCTTCCGTTCTACTTGCATAGAAAAAAAACAGGTAATTAAAGGAGAACTATGGGGTCAGTGTTTTTCCCCATAGTTCTCCTTAGGGTAACAGGAGGACACAAACTAGCGTCCTCCCGTTACCCTAAGCTCAGTATACCGCGAAGCTTACTCCCATTACCCTAAGCTTTGCAGTATACTGAGATGCCGGAGCGGATCCCGACTTAGATGACGGGATCCGCCCAGCTGCGTGAGTGTACCCGCCCCTCCCCCGTCCGTTCCGCCAGTCAGCGCGGGGAGAGGGGAATCCAGCCCCTCCCCCTGTCACGGCAGAGAGCCGTGACAGGATCGAGAGGTGAGCGAACCCGTTATGTGTTCGCTCACCTCCCGATCGCTCAGGATGAATTTTTAGTCAGACATTCACAGCCTCAAAACAGGCAAGTGTTGTTTGCTGTGTTGCCTCTTTAGCTCACCCATAAGGTGCCCATACACCTGCCGATTATCGTACGGGAAATCCCGCGATCGTACAAAAATCTTCAGGTGTGTGGAAGGCGTGCGACCGTTTCTACTGTACAGTTGCACGTCTTTTGTCTTACGAGCAGGCTCAAAAACCCGCTGAGAAACGTACGATTGTCGGCAGGTTAGTGGCGTGCTCGTAAAACAAATGCCGCACGGTGCCGGTGTGCGCAAGCGCACACTGCCCGTTCAGCATTGCAGTCATCGGAAGTCGATGACCAAGATGGGCAGATCGTATGTTTTTTTTAAATTACCTTACAACCATCGCAAGACAAAAGTCTTGCGATGGTTGTAAGGTGTATGGCCCGCTATAGTGTGCTGAAAAATCTAGAGCTGCAGCTAACGATTATTTTCAAAATCGATTCGTTAGCCGATTATTAAGTTCGATTAATCGGATAAAAAATAAAATACATTTTAAAAAATGGCTCCAGTGATGGACTTCTAGTTTGTATTGAGATTGTAGTCCATCACAGGAGCAAGCTTGGAGCGGTAGAAGTAACAAAGAAAAAGAAAGTGTTGTGTACAATATAGTGAAATGAAAAGTGTAAAATTATACAGCAATGAATGCAGAATGGCACCGGATATAGAGGACTGCAAAAAAATCCTTTGCCCTGTGTTTATGCTCCTATCAAACTTTCATTTTAAATCAGCTAAATACATTGCAGGTGCAGCAAAAATAAATAATTTGTAAAGTCTTCCAGTTTGTTTTCTGCAGAAAGCATTTTTAACCTGACTAGACAAGCCTGTCCATGCCAGCGTGCTGCAGAGAAGAACTCTTGCGCTCTGTGTGGAAGCAGTGGTCTCTCTGCAGAGGTCTGACACACCCCCCTGTTGAGTCAGAGCTGTCCGATTAGTTGGAAGCATGGGCTTTGCTGATTGCAGAGCCATCCAAGTCATATGTGGATCATTTATACATCAAGTGACCTAAGTGTATTTTTTAGCTTTCTTATAACAATATATGCTTCTGAAACCTTGACTCTTCCTGGTCAATGTGTTTTAATATAAAGTGAATGATTCACCACCAGCAAATACTTGGTGAATGTCACAGTCACTGCTTTATAAATATGCCCCATGAGCAGCTTCAGTTTTTTAATGCACTGAATGTCATGTATGAGCTGCTCTGCATCTTGCCTGACCTTTAAACTGGTGCACGGATGATGTGCGTACAGTCAGCATTGCTCAGAGCGCTGACGTCATCCCGGAGTGAAGATAATTACCTCATTTGACTTTATCAGACTTGTGGCACTTGTGAAGGTGTTGAGCTGCCTTTGCTGTGTGCTACATTTGGATCTTAAATTGTTGGACCTTTACCCCCTTTCAGTAAAAATCACCTCAGCAGCAGCTCTGCATGCTGATATGAAATCTTCTTACGTTCATTAGTTAAACAAACATATTTTTCTTCTTTACTACAATTATTGTTTTTTTTCCACGCCCTGGTCCTCCTGGGCATTAGTGATGTTATGTGCCCAAGCATTGCATCTTGGGAAGGTTACAGCAGCAGAGCATCGCTGGGAAATCTCATCTGTAATCTCAGGGAAATGATCAAACTACAGCGTGCGGAAGGGAACACAAACATCTGACACTACTGGAAATGTTGGAAGCTGAAGAGTCTGATAGAGTGCTGGAACGGAGGAGAGGTAGAAGACATGGGCTACCAGAGGGGTGAATATAATAGCTCTTCTGTTTCAGAACACTGGCATTAGGATACAAGAAAGGCAATTTATCAAAACTGGAGCAGACAAAATCTGGAGCAGCTGTGCATGGCAACCAATCAGCCTCTCCCATTCATTGTCAAATCTTTACTGAACAAACTGAAGAGAGAAGCTGATTGGTTGCCATTCACAGCTGCTCCAGTTTTGATGAATTCCCCCCAAGGTGTTCTGTGCATATTCGTGGGAAGGGTGGATGAATGACAGGATCACCCTTACCCATTCACAAACTGCCCTGCGTTGTGTAAATAGAACTGGGGCAAGGCTGGGCAAACTCTGGCCCTCCAGCTGTAGTGAAACCACAACTCCCATCATGCATCTGCCTCTAGAGCCATGCCTGTGGCTGTCTGAGTCCTGCCATGCCTTATGTATTTGCACCACAGCTGGAAGGCTGGAGTTTGCCTGAATAGGCGAGAGTGGCGGAAAGGAGGATGAACAGCACAGAGCCCTCACTGTTACGAGGCAATTAGCACACAGCTCCAGGAGTTCACCATTGTCAGGAGGGTCCGGCATCAGTGAAGGGAGGATTTTTTCAAATTGCAATTGCCAATAGCGGGCTGGCTGTTGCACCCGCCCACTGCTTGCTGTGCCCTCCTCCCAGCATGGAGGAGTGAGCTAGGGGATCCAACCAACTAATCGATGATAATATTAATAGTTGACAACTGTTGTCATTATCGATTAGTTGGTTGCAGCCCTACATACAATCCACTTCATTAGAGGTTATGTCCCTGGTGCTGTATCCCCTCAAAACATAACCTAAGTTATTTAAACCGTAAGGCCATAATCCCACCTCCAAATGGGGCCAATCGCATGAGTCTCACTAATTCCTTCTGCATGCATCAAATGGCATGAGTCTCAGAAGGATTTCTTGAAACTCGTGATTGCCCCATACGCTGGTGGGATAGTGTGCCGCTGATGAGGCTGATTGTTTATAGAATGTGATGGCGTTCTGCGGAGCTTGATCCATGTTTGTTAAACATTCCCTGATGAGCGCCTGTCTGCTAATCTGCCGTGTGGGATTTACAGAGCTCAGCTACTCCACCGAGATCCTATTAATGATTCAGTATTTATGTGCATTGGATAGCTTGTTGCTGGCTCAGGTGTAATCTATCTCCTTAGTGGAAGGAGATCTATAGCAGAAAGTACAGCCGCTGCCGTAGCGGACACTTCCTGGATCATCTCCTGTTGACAAAATAGAAAAAGAAATCCTTTTAAAAGTTCAAACATAATTCTAGGAAAGTCTCACTATATGTACAGTCATTCACTTTATTTTTTTTAACAGTGTTATTTGTTATTGGCTTCAAGTGACACTAAACTCAGTAGGTAAAGTACCTGAACTTTGAAATCATCTCTGAATTAGTGCTGACACTGTCCTTCCTTCTGGAGGGTGGCTACTTTTGTTCCCTATGCACCCTGTGTGTATTGTAAAGTAGTCACCGCTCCAAGCTCACTCCTGTAATGGACTACAATCTCATCACGTCGATTACGAGAGTGAGCTTGGAGCGGTGACTACTTTACAACACACACAGGGACCATGGGGAACAAAGTAGCCCCCCTCCAGAAGGAAGGACAGTGTCGGCACCAATTCAGAGATGATTTGAGGATCTACAGCCGAGTGAGACACAAATAAGATACATTTTTGTTAATAGTACTTGAATGTAAGAAGACGAGCTAAGGGTTAGTAAACGCATTGGCTGTAGGTTACCTGTAGCAGATCTTTTCCCATTGCTGACTTGCCGTGCCTTGTTGCACACAATTTCTAGGTGTTGAGGTGCCAACTTGGTAGAAAAGCAGGGTTTTGTTTCCTTGTGTCGGAGCTACCCCCCAGATGACTGCTTAAAGGAGAACTATGGGGTTAGGGATTTTCCCCATAGTTCTCCTTAGGGTAACGGGAGGATACAAACTAGTGTCCTCCCATCACCCTAAGCTCAGTATACAGCAGGAGAAGTGCAAAAAATGCAGATTTACAGAATTGAGCGAGGACATCCCTTTATGTTCTTAGTTACAGTTTCCTCTAGATCAAGGAGAATAGTGAGTGACCTCTCTGAATCTGATTCCAAGTTCCTAGCAATGAATATATAGTATACCTCATAGCGGGTTTCCTGCTAGTAGTGGACAGTGCCTGAAAAATGTGTGGAAATGGGCATTTGTTACTTTCATGAGAAGCCCATGTGACAGAGTGACGACACAGGAGCACACTTGGCAGATGGTGGACAGTGTTGCCTTCATGGCAGGGTTATGAGGCACACCCAGCTCTGTGAATGGCACAGAGTTCAGTGGAGACTGGGCCAATTACACAACTTTTCAGACTAGCTGCTCATAGACAGCAGGCTCCCTCAGCACCACTGAGTGTAATATCCGGATGCTGTGAATGGTGCAGTGAAGTGAAGCAACTGGAGTCTTACCTTGGTGTGTATCCTTAGGGATGCACACCAATATACCACATATCGAACGTGTTTGGTGCTGTATCCCCCTCCTCCCCTTAAGTTTTAAGTTTCACCTGATGGCCCTTTGTCTTCCTTTCTGATGCCTTGCCTACAGTCCACCACCACCCCTTTCACCCACAGGAGCTCTGTTGGGTATCTGGTACTTCAGGTATAGGGAAGTTATTATATCTTGTGTGTTTCTGTTGCATTGCACATTTTTTTCTTTTTTTCTTATACTTGTAGGTTTTTTTTTTTTTTTTTACTTAATTGTAATTGAAAACATTTTATAATCGAAACTACATTTTCTTCTCCCTTTTTGTGTATTTCAGAGCACAAAGTGATCATTGTGGGACTGGATAATGCTGGAAAAACAACAATATTATATCAGTTGTAAGTATCTTTTTAGCTGAACCGCAGACAGGAAGTTGCCCTTTCCAGAATTTGAGTGATCTGAGTTTTGCGTGTTAGTGTGCACAGGGACTGAACAATTGTTAGGCCTGGGCAGCCAATGTGCCTGTGTAACTTTTTGTCTTCCTTTCAGAAAGACGTGTTCTCTTTTGGTTACAGACCGCGCAGATAAGCATTTATTTTTCAAGGAGTTATTTTAAGAGCGATTTGATCTCTGGAGGACATTTGCTCCTTTTTTTTGTCTTTCTTTCAGAAGCCCTTTTTTTATTGCTGAGCCAGGGAACATGTATCCCCACTCAGCCAGTCAGCCCAGTGGGGGAGCCAGCATGCTGTTTTAATGTTACTCTTGCCATCCCAAAAAATTGCTCTGTCCTGTATTAGAAGTAATGTCCTGCAATAGAAGTGGAATTATACTTGTGCCTCCTGATGAAAAAGTTGCAGTTTTCATCAGTCTTTCCAGCTTTCAACACTTTTGGAAGTTTCGGATGCCTGTGTCCCCCACCGCATGCTGTGGTTCCATCTGCTGACTCCTACATCATTACAGGAGACAGTAGAGGGCAGAGGATGAAACCACAGTGCTCATCGGGGGGTACAGACATCTGACACTCACAGAAGTGCTGAATGCTGAAGAGTTTGTTGAAGGCTGCAGCGCGTGAATGGAGAGACTGTAAGACAAATGAAAAATGAGCCACAGGAATGTTAGTCGTATTAAACTCCTCAAACTTTTTTAATGAATGAATCCATATCAAACAAATATACATTGCCCAGCAAAGCATTGCTTTACTTGTTTGCCCAAATATTTCCAAGTCTCTCAGCTCAGCTTCCTTGAACTTCCTGTTCAGTACAAAATCACAAGGGACAGAGCAGACTCCAGCAACTGATCATATACTAGCTGGGAGGAGAGGGGGGGAGGTAGCTTGATTTGCTGTGTTTGTGGAGACACACACAGCGTAGCATAAAGTCCATTTAAACCTGTTTATTTATTACTGTAATACAGTCGGGTTGCAAATGCTGTCATAAATATACTTTCACTTTTCAGCCAAGTACTGCATCAAGGGTTAAAAACAGCAGCACTTAGGAGAGTCAGGCCTGCTCTCACCCTCAAGCTCTCCCAAAATCCAACACACCCCACTAAGCCCTGAGCAGTGCTTTTGATTAGAGCGGGGTTCAGGGGATGTGTCAGAAAGCTGGACTGCAGCTTGTGTGTATGAGAGTGACAATCCCACTCTCCTACTGCTGCCAGCACAGGGTTTTTTTTTAACCCTTGACGTAACACATTGGTGATATTAAAAAGGTAAAGAGGCAAAACTCAGAATTTATAGTAGTTTATGTGCACTACCAAAATTGTCTGACTGATTGGAGATAAGTAAAAATCAGTAATTGATTGGCAGAACTGTAAGTCCTCTATGGTGTAATGTACATAACAGCAAACCTTGATTAATCACATAGTGCTACAACTGTGTGCAGTTTATCCCTGCCGTGGTGTACTTGTGTAGCTTACACTATACAGTAAGGAGTCACACATACACACGCACACATAGGATGAAGTAGATGGGCTTGGCTTTATTTAACCTTAACAACTATGTAACTATTTCATGTTTGTTGTGGTTGTGCAATAAATCTCAGGCTTTTTTGGAGCGCGATTAAGCCACGTTTAGGACTTATTATAGTGAAGCTGCTTAACTGGAATTCTTATCATTGGAGTATATCTGTATCTTCCAGTTCCATGAACGAGGTGGTGCACACGTCCCCAACAATCGGGAGTAACGTGGAGGAGATTGTGGTGAACAACACTCGATTTCTGATGTGGGACATCGGAGGACAGGAATCTCTCCGTTCTTCATGGAACACCTATTACACAAACACTGAGGCAAGCACATTCTTCTGATTCATCTGTATGTCAGGGTAAAAAGCCTGCTAGTATGGCGTGTGTGTATAGGAATATGTTGTTTCTTGATTGACAATCTTAAAGGTTAAATATTCTTGATAACGCTGGATTATGGGCTCAAACCAGTTTGGTCAGAAAAAGCGAATTACATCATAGTAGAGTTTTTTTTCTTCACGAACTGCAACTGCTTACTTTATGTTCTTTTTATTGTGCACATGTGCCTACAACATGCCATACCTTGGAGTACTGCATGCCGGGATACCTGGTCACAAAGCTGGATCACCTGCAAGGCAAACTAGACAGGCCCCTACGACCTGCCCAGGTGTCTACGACCTGCCGGATGGTGGGTCTAGTCCAGGGTGCCAACTTCAGCCTATATGCTGCTGTGGAAAACCAAGGGGATTGACCGGTTGGTCAAAGCTTTGCACCTGCCTGCTTCTGCACAAGGGAAGATGCACTTGTAGGTACTTGTGTCTGATGTGACCAGCCTTGCTGGTAAAGACAATGCAAATCGTGTTGCTTGTCTGTGCCTATTGCAGTATTGAACTAAGTGAATAGTGAAATAAGTCTTTATCGGGAAGACAAGAGTGGCAGTGCCATCCTTTCATCATTAGTTTGTTGTACCTTGGGCATTTTTCAGCTAGCCAGCATGGGCATGCTTTATGGTCTGCCACAGTTGCCCTTTAATTATATATATATATATTTTTTTTTTTTTTTATCCCTGTGCAT
>NW_017306393.1:1385761-1389995 GCF_000935625.1 Nanorana parkeri
TATAATTATTTTTTTTTTTTTTTTTTATCCCTGTGCATATCAATAGAGGCTTCAGAACGGATGTTTGTCTGTAAGGACCATATCACACTTCCTCAATCCTGTCCTTGATGACAACTTCTCAGTGACAGGATCACTTTGCAGAGCAGAGAAAGTGCTCACCTACTTCCATGCATTGCTCCCTCGCTGGCCGGATGAGTGAGCTTCTTCTGGCGAGTAACATTCTGCAGCATTGCCATCAGTTATTGAGACGTGAGTTCAGTCATCCAGACACTGAGGGAGCAATTGGAGGATGTGAGGAATTCCCTGCTCTGTATATCCATCTTGTCACTGTCCAGTCGTTGCCAGTGACCAGATTGCTAATGTGACATGGCCCTAAGGGGAGAGAGGTGACGTCTCTGAAGGTGTGCAGTGTATAGGCAAAGAAGGAAGCAGAGTAACCCACCAGCATTATGTTGTGCTTATTTTGGGGCTTCATTGACTTTTTATGTGCTCTCTCCATTTGTAGTTCGTAATCATTGTTGTGGACAGCACCGACAGAGAGCGCATTTCAGTGACCAGAGAGGAACTGTATAAAATGTTATCTCATGAGGTGAGTAATATACTATATATTAGAGCTGCAGCTAACGATTATTTTCAAAATCGATTAGTTAGCCGATTATTGAGTTCGATTAATCGGATAAACAATTTAAAGTTTAAAAAATGGCTCCAGTGATGGGACTACTAGTTTGTATTGAGGTTGTAGTCCATCACAGGAGCAAGCTTGGAGCGGTGGAAGTAAAAAATAAAAAAGATAGTGTGGTGTGCAATATAGACGCGGCGTGTGGAGCGTGGATGCGGGCGGGTCTGGCAGCAGTGAGCGTGAGGTGGGGAGGAGGTGCGGCGCACAGCGTGTGGAGCTGTGAACAGGGCCAACTGGTCGGAAGCCGATTAATCGATTATTGAAAAAGTTGACAACTTTTTCAATAATCGATTATAATCGATTGTCGATTAGTTGTTGCAGCCCTACTATATATACTATAAGCAATATCTGTATTGCTTCTGACCTGAAGAAGAGAGGTTCACATATATATATTGTAGTGTGCTATTGCCCCATGCTTTCCTGTGTCCACTTAAAAGGGGATTTGAAAACCTGCTCTGTATGGAAATCTGAAAGTAGCTCAGGTAGTCCTATCTCTCACGGTGGATCTGACAGCATTCAGCTTCACTGTGTAGTGGTTATATTCCATATCGAGGTAGTCGCAATACTCTTGCTCGAGTTGTCCACAAAATAGTAGTTTATATGTTACTTAGTGGTCTAATAAACAGCAAGTAAGACAGACGAATTGCCTAATCCTATGATCATTTCACACACTAAATGTATTCATTATCTAGAACTGTGTCACGTCCTGCAGAATGCAACAATAGAAGCCGCTCTTATCTTATTTCACACTAGCAAAAAAAAAGGGAAAGGTGCACATGGGCAGGGCTATGTACAAAAGATCCCTGGCACACACTCAAGCCAGCCAGTAAAATAACATAACTAAACTGTTTCAACTGCACAGGTTAAAAACAGATTGGCGGCCTTTGTTGCTTTTTTGGATTTGGTGCAGACACACTGGAAGTCTTCGGATGCTTTTCGGAAAGCCATGTCCGGGCCTCTGGTGTGTTGCTGTACCTTTTTAAAAAGAAGCCCAATTTCTGTCTGATCATTGTTGCATTGTCATATATGTTCCATGGGAACTAGGTCTCTTTTTATTGGTACTATCAAACCAAAACCTCCATTTAATTGTTTTACTGTTTCAGGACCTGAAGAAGGCGGGCCTGCTGGTCTTCGCAAACAAGCAAGATGTGAAGGAATGTATGAGTGTAGCAGAGATTTCACAGTACTTGAAGTTAACGTCAGTGAAAGATCATCAGTGGCATATACAGGCATGCTGCGCTCTCACTGGGGAAGGGTGAGTCATTTATAAGAAAAATAGAAGCAGCTCATGTACCTCATGTGAACATAGTGAACTTATAACCATTTACTGGCCCAGACTGACTAGTGTGACATGAGGTGAGCCCATTGTAAATGGATTTTCTATTTTGCCTTAAATTAAAGTGCCTCTACATGCTCATGTGTGACATTATAAATGGCTACCAAATACAATCACAGTGGTACCTCGGGTTCATGAACGCTTCAGTTTGTGAACAGGAAGTTCAACAACATTTTGCTTCCGTTCACGAACTCCTCAACGGGTGACGAACACAACCACAGTCATCTTCCCTGCTCTGACACATGGTCGTGGCTTCTTCTAGTCGAGATCACGGTCTGATCAGTTTAAATCGGTTCGCGACCAATTCGGTTCACAACCAGAATCGTGGAATGAATTAAGTCCGTGAACCGAGGTACCACTGTGCTATGTGATGTACAAGCCTCATAAACAAAACTTATTTGCATACTCCTATGCTGCAGTCTGATTGGCTCCTATAGAATAGCACATGGTCACGTACTGCACTGCCTGATTGAATACTGATAATGTATACAGAAGGTTTACATTGTTTTTTTCTTCACTGTGTAGCCTCTGTCAAGGTCTCGAGTGGATGATGTCAAGACTCAAATCTAGATGACCCCAGACAGACCTGCAGAGACAATAGGTTGCTGACACTACTGTATTTATGAATCCCTGGACTGCTGCAAACCTCCGACAAGTATTTATAATCATCGTGTTCCACCGGTGTCAGAGGGCGAACTCTCCGAAGGCAAAAACTGTAAAGACTACTTCTGAAAGCTGTGATTGGCCTGGCCATTATTTTTAGCCCTCCTCCATGGAACGTCAAAGGAAACAGGAGCTTTTTAAAACTTTTTACAAAGACAGTTTTACAAGTGAACGTGGTGCGAGATGGAAACACCGATCAGATGAACTAGGAACATCCATAATGGCTGAGCAGTATTTTTAAAAACAAAACCTACTGAGGAGACCCAGACTGAACATGGGCAATGTGCAGCTCTCTGTTTGGGAACTGCTAGTCTCGGCGTGCCTTGTCCAACATACTTGGATTTGTAGTTCCCAGCAACTAGAAAGATGCATATTTAACATTCTCAAACTCGAATCCTGTACATATCTTTGTATTTCCTGTGTGTACGCATGCTCCTATCTTGTACTGATGTATGGAAGAATTGCCTTGACAACAGTTAAAATTGCACAGTTCTAACTTTAGAGGACCTGTCATTTTTGGAATGTCTTCTTCATCAGTCAGCTGAATGCGAGTTATAAAACTTTCTGGTATACTTTATTTGCCAAAAAATGTCTGGTTTAGGTGCTACCTCATCATTAATGTCTATCCTTACACCTGATTGATAGTTTGGGCTGTGGTGTCAATTTTAAGACTGCACACCTTAAATGCAACCTGCCAACCTAAGCTTTTAATAGTAAATGTTCTGGCTGAAACAGACAGCACAAGGTGCTTTGCCTCTGCGTGCCTTTGCGAAACCAGGTTCACTTTGCTAGAGGACTGGCTTAATGGCTAACCCTCAACAGCCACCAACTCCTATGTCCAATGTGAGTGCCAGTGAAGGAATTCTCATTGGACAGATGGTGCCAGTTGACAGGGCTTAGCCTTGAATTAAGGCCTTTAGCAAGGAAGTGAAACCTGTAATGAGAGGAATTTGGAGGCTACTACTGCTGACCTCCTCCTGAAAATGATAGTTACTTAGCTGTCTCTGTTGTCTTACCTTCTAAATCTCTGACCTGGAACATGCAAGGGAAAGTCAGACATGTGATCTGCATTATTGTTTGGGTCAGCGATTTAAGAAGTACTGAAGCCACTGATTTAGTTTGACAGCTAGACTTTAGCATTTTTAGAAGAGGTCAACACTGGTAGCCTATATACTTCCATAGTACATGTTTCCTTTTTAAGCACCACCTGTCCAATGTGAGTTCCCTTGCTGGCCCTTGAGGCAGTGTCATTGGACACAGGGGTTGGCAGGTGTTGAGAGTTGGCTGTTATGAAAACACAGGGGTTCCCATTCCTGACTTTCTTTTGATAATTCGAGTTACCTTGCCACCTCTTTGCCACAGCAGCCCATCCTGATAGTGTTACAGCCTGGTGATTGGCTGCTTCGGCCAAAGCACTGTCACATACGAGGGGTCGTATGCTTCCCTATACCAGCCAGGAAGCCCCAAGCATGGATGGGTGAGTATACCTTCATGGGAGGGTGGGCCAAGAGGGCAGGTTTTATCGTCTTATCACCCACCACCTAAAAATCCCCCCC
>NW_017306393.1:1390074-1393037 GCF_000935625.1 Nanorana parkeri
GACCAGGTGCCTATAGCATTTAGTCTTGTTCTGATCCCTGCTGTAGTTTTGCTCTAAAAGCACCTCTTAATGTGTGTTCATGCTGGCTGTCAGCAACACCCCTGCCTGGACCCTATTTTTTGGGCATTCCCACAGTGCAGTGGATGTATACTAGCAGCCAGCAGATTGATCACACAGCCTTGCCAGCACTGGCAGATACTATACTTTTCAGGTGCAGGGGAATGTTACCAGCAGCATTTACAATTGTAAGCCCGTGTGTTGTGATCCTTGTCACCCCTTCCTCTTCTGTGCTGAATGACGTTGCCAGAGACCAGCGCTGTCAGCGCAAATTAGTTATTTGTCTCCTACAGCGCTGTGTGTTTGGACAACAGTGGGGAGGAATGAGGAGGAATGTTGACCCCAATAGCTCTGGATCTAAGGCATCCTTCAATATGGGACAAAGTGATATATGCATTTTGTCCCCTGGGGAGCAGGATAACAAAATGTGTTTATGATGAGATGATGTCTTTAAGTTACAGCTCAGCCTGTCTAATCCTTTTGTGACTGATATCTGTGTATTCCCCGTTGAGAAATATAGGAGGTAACATTTGAACAGGATGGACCAGACATTCAGCTAATAGTACAATTGTTTCTACAAAAAGGAAATGAGACCTTTTCAGGCAATAAAGTATATTTCACAACGTTGTTAGAATTGATGAATAAGATATTTCAGAACTGATGGCTCCTCTTGAATGTTCTATTATGTAATGGTTTTGGCACTTTTGTTCCATTTTGGGGCTTTTTTTCCTCCTTTGGACATTCCTTGGCAGATGCTGAACTGCATGTTGCTTTACCTCTGTGTTGTTTTTTGACTTTTCTACTCTTATTCCCACAATTTACAAAGAGAAGTCTGACTTTGTGACAATAAAGTAAGAGGTGGAAAGTCCCCAGGTTGTCTTTTGTCCTCCTTTATCCACCCTAAATATTTTACTATTTTTGTTTTTTATTTTTATGTGGGCGTAATTTCCAATTTTCCCCCCTTTACTTCTCTCTGTGGCTACAATAGGCAGTTTAAAAAAAAAAAAGCACCAAGTGTGGTCACCGACTAAAGCAACGAAAAGGTAGGGTAGTATCAGTGGCCAGTGAGCAGTCTTCTTACAGACACTGTCACTTTGCTCTAAATAGGCACAGTGTCAGAGTGGTAAAATCCCAAATCCACACAAAAATGAAGAAATCCGTTTGGGGCTACAATTGCCGGGGTTGGACCTTTGTTGACATAGAACTCTGTAAATAATATGCGGTTTCAGTCCAGATATTCCTTTCATCCCGTGTAAAATATATTCTTGTGACAATGTTTAAATATCCAGAGATCTTATGGCAAGAGCCCCCACTATCTGGTTTAATATTGCCCCACTGAAGGTTTGGGAAGCTTCAGACAGAAGTGCAGTCAGGGTTGGGGAGGATTTAGTTGGCATTCGTTATCGCATGACCTTGAAGACTTCCCTTGGCATTCTCTCCAATGCAGACTTACAGTCAGCAACATGGATTTGGTGTGACCAGTTTCTTTAACTCAGAACAGAATGCTGACCATGTTCTACTCCTTTCTCTAAATCCTGAGCTCATTGGTCAAAGAAAATGATACTTGCAATGTTTTTTTATTTTTTTTATTTAATAAAGCTCTGCTTTGAAATCCTTTTAATTAGGCTCCACGTGTAATTTATATGTTCCTCTGACTGAGTGTTGGCTTAAAGTGTATGTAAAGGCCAAACATTCATTTTTTGACAGAGCTAGTGTTTGTTGTCTTTGTCCCCACTAGGGAGATTGAAACACAAAAAAATTGCCTGACATGGGTCTTAAAAGAGAACTATGGCTATGGCCAAACCTTTTTCGCCGTTAGTTCCCTTCAAGGAAACTTTTTCCTGTTACTAAATTTAGACTTGTTCACGCTAGAAGTGAGGTGATTACGAGGGGACATGATTTTGATGTACAAAATGTTTGGTGGTGATGGCAACATCCGCAATAAACGTTTTACTCTAAACTCCCTAACAAGGACTAGAGGCCACCACCTAAAATTGGTGGAGAAAAGATTTTACCACAAAGGGCGTAGAGGCTTCTCTTCAGTCAGAGTGGTTGAATTTTGGAACTCTGCCACAAGCAGTGTTATCAGCAGAGAGTATTGAATCATTCAAAAATCAATTAGATACCTTCCTCAGAGACCGTAACATACAGGGGTACAGGTACTCTTAAAACCTAAGACTACACAGTGACTCACATGCACGCACTACACACTTACACGTAAAGGTTGAACTCCATGGACCTGTTTTTTTATTCAACCTCAAATACTATGCAAGTCACAGGAGGACATTTACTAATGTCCTCTTGTGACCCAAAACTCAGAGCTGCCATCATATAGCGATGCCAAGTTTTGTGTCACAAGCTGGGAAAGATCCCGACAATATTGTCAGGATCCATACTGCTGCCTGATTGACTGCTGGATCTGCCTCTCTAGAGGCAGAGCCAGCTGTGCCCGCCCCTTCCCCTGTCGGTTCGCCAATGAGTACTGGCGGAACGGAGAGGGGAGGGGGGAATCCCTGTGGGAAGTATTGACTGACAGTCACTGCAAAGAAAAGATTGTGAACTGGGTGATCAGTGGTTTGTGATCCCTCATTTTTCGATCAATAGATGCAACGTGACAGCTGCAGTGTCACATGTCATCACTAACTATGGGGATGAGTGTATTTTACTCTCCCCATTTGTCCTTTTAGCCATTCCTTACTCAAAGGGTTAAATGGCCCTTCAAAAAGACTGATACTCTTGCAAATTACATTGCAAATGTTTTGGTCTTGCATGACTTTTTACCAAAAGTCAGTTTTCTGTTCAGCTTGTGACATCAGTACTACAGCAACCCTTCTGCTAACCATTCATATAGTTGTATGTAAGTAATGCAAGTAGTTACACCTTTGATGGCTGGACCAGGTGAAATA
>NW_017306393.1:1393071-1398233 GCF_000935625.1 Nanorana parkeri
TGTCTCTTTAATAATTATTAATGATTGTCAGAACTTTTCTCTCTCTGCTATATATTGCCCTGCATGCTACATCTGTCCACAAGAGGGAGCTCTATTAGGATTTGGACTGTATGCAAGTTTCAATGCAATTGCACACACTGAAGAGCAATGTAAAAGTTTGCAAGACTGTCACAGTACTTTTAAAGGATGTTTTTACCCCACATATGTTCAGTAATATATGCCTTATAATGCTTTGTACATGTTCCAAATGTATACATAAAATATGTGATCTTAAACATTGTTTTGAATCATTTCAGTTTTCTATCATATGCTTTGTGTGCCATATTCATTTGTGGTGATTCATTGGAATTCAGTTTGCTCTAGTAATATAGTGGCTATTATCCTCCGTGTTTAAAACCTGTACTCCTCCCATCGTGTTCAGAAACTGCCACTGGTCACCCCAATTTTTCACATGGTGTTCTTATTCCCCATAGTTTCACCCTCCTTGATTATTTACATCCGATTCTTGCTTTAAAAACAAGTTGGCAATGGCAGCTCCAATATTTCTGTCATCACAAGGTCACATAGTGAACCTGTGGCCTGTAAAAACCTGAAACTACCTTGTGTTGCAGACCTCCAGGTACCTGCATAGCGGCTGCGTTCCTAACCCAATTTTGAAAAGTAGTGCAAGTTCAGGTCAAAACAGACGCTCATGTTAAAGGGCACATTTGCACAAAAAAAATGAGGCTAAAACTGACGCAATTGCTTTTATAAATCTCCCCAATGCATTCTAACGCACCATAGCGCACAGGTGATCTGTGTTGCGGCATGTTACGTTAAAAACATTGTAGTGTGCAGCTAGGGTTGCCACCTTTTCTTCAAGCGAAACCCGAACACTCTAGCAACGCACTGACACTTTTTTGGGAGAATAAGTCACGGTTTATTCATTTGTAAATAGTACCACCCAATTATATGTAAATATCACAGTTGAGACTATTTTCAGTGGGGGGCCAGTAGCCCTTATCTTAATTTTGGTTGCCCCTGTCTGCCTGAAATCTTATGTCCGGGTTTCTGCTGCCATGAAACCTGGACACAGCATTCAAAACCCGGACTGTCAGGGTTGCCACCTGTCTAGGATTTACCCAATGTGCAGCATCTGTGGTGCATTGTTTGTGACCCATTCCAATAAGCACAAATAATACTTACTGCAATGCACAGCTGTGAACAGGCCCTTGGGATTTAGTTCTGCTCTTGGGGGCCCATTCACACTATATCATTGTTAGTGTGATAATCAGACAATACCATGCAATTAACCTATGCTATCGCACAATGCACCCAGCATGCATTACCGGGCACTAGGTGCAGTGTGTTTGCCATTCATTTGAAGGGCACTCCAGTGCACCTTCTGGCCACTGTACCCTGCAATGCGTGTTGCAACAATACCATCCAGTGGACGGTAATGCACGCTAGGTGTGTGTTTATTTATATATATATATTTATAATCTATATCTATATTTATATATATATATATATATATAGATATAAGCTTGTTAAAAGGAAACAAGAATTACCCTGCCATTCCCGTGATGGGAATGGCAGGTCCTATCTCCGGGCTCCAGTCTGCTTTACATACAGAGACCTTCCTATGTTGTAAGTGGGTTTCACAAAGAACCAGCAGGATGAACCGAACACCATTAAGGATTTGGCCAGGGCCCTTGTATAATATTTCAGCCAGCAGTATCCTGGTTTTGGCTTGCCTTCTGGATCTGGGATTCCCTTAGGTCTAGTGAAATTCTAGAAGTGTCATAATTGTAACCTGTGTCCTGAAATACTGTAAGACATCCCCGTGCTCCACCAACGCATCTGCTTCATGCACTGTCACAGCCCCAGGCAAAAAAAAAAGGCCAATCAATGCCTGCAATCTACAAAGTTTGTGAGAACAACCCATAGCTGCAATATGATCTAAAACCTGAGTTCTTTCACTCTCAGTCGATTCCTTCATTCTGATTGTTTTCAAGCCCTGATTAAGAGGATTGTGTCAGTCCCTGTAACGTATTGGCAGATCTGAAAAAAGGAAAATCAATTACTGCCTTCAATCTTCAAGTTTTGGGAGAACTAACCATAGCTGCAGTAAGATCAAAATTATGAGGGCTTTTTATGTTGTTTCCAAGCCCTGAGGAAGGGGTTTTGGTTGGCCCCCAAAAAGCACTGACTGTTTGATTATGATTTTTATGGATTCTAACCTCAGTTTTGGTCTGACACTCTTCTGTTTTCTGTCCCTGAGTTGCTCCCAGTATTCCTATTAGGGATACACCGAAATGTTGCCCACAAAAACATTTTGGACGAAAATGATACTATGGGCAAAATTCCGATAGTACCAAAAAAAAGGCAGAAAATGTAGTGCATCCCTAACTTCTCTCCTCCCAACTGGGTGCTACCCGCAAGCTCCGGCCTGTGTCCCCTCCGATCCCACTGCTCTCCTGTGTCAGCAGAGATAGCCGAGATCAGAGGGGACACCGAGCCAATCCAGCTGCCAGCACCCAGCGGGGAGGAGAGAAGCTGTCAGGAGGACGAGCAGTGCAGTGCGGGTTGAGGAGAGCTGTCAGGATGCAAAACAGGGTGGTGCGGGGAGGAAAGCTCGGCTCCAGTGATAAACGGGAGGGGGGGGAGCAGTCATTATGGAGAGTGGGGCACAAACACTGAACATCAGTACTGATCGCTCAGTGTTAGTAATCCCTATGTCCTCAGTTATTTACAATGTCCCCAGTTATGAATGAACAGGAAGTGCTATACTTCACTTCCTGTTAATTTATGAATGTGAACATAGTAAATATTTACTATCTTCTCATTTTATGAATGAACAGGAAACAGCTCAGTATAGAGGCTTCCTGCCCATTCATGACTGGGTTGATAGTAAATTATTACTATCTCCAGATTGTGAACATTGAAAACAATAGCTTTCTCTGTGCCCTTGCAGTGACATTAATGGTGACAGGTCCTCTTTAGGAAGGCATTAGGAGTCTAGTCATTCTGCTTGATCAGCTTCATCCCCAGCCTCTGTGACGGGGGAATGACAGCTCAGAAACTGGAGGTGACAAAATCATCATCACTTATGGGTTCATGCAGTGGGGAGGAGATCCCCGAACGTGCATTGCAGGTCTCCCTTTCCCTCCTTCAGCCTTCACCTGCCATGCCAGTCCCACAAGAGGGGCAGCAGAGGCCAGGAAACATCACGGGGTGGGGGGATGGTGAGCACACGGCAGCCCATTGAAGTGGAATCACAGTGTAAAGCCAATCGTTGAGTTTACCCATGATTACAGTGGCGGCACAGGGGCGCCATGATTACAGGTGCGGCACAACCCATGGACAGTTATAACTTCAGGGATCGTGAAATCTAGCTGCAGATAGAAATACAAATCATGGTATGAGCGGGGATGGATGCAGTACATAAGGATGACTGCTGCCTCCACTCTCTCTTACCTTTTTTTTCCGAAACCTTGTGTAACTTTCTCGTCCAAACCACCTACAAACAACTCGGTGTGTTCGGCATAACCCATGTCTGAGCTCTCTGATTGGCCAGCTAGAAGAGTCTCCCAACTTCAGGATAAGAGCCCCTCTCCCTGACAGTGCTATACCTGTGGCGTTAAGATCTTTAATCACCACGGAGCTGGAGGTGATTTACAGTATTTGATAGGCAGCCACTTGCTTACTGACTGCTGAACTATCTCCAGTTGGATTAAGGTCTTTTTTTACTGTACCTTGTATGTATGTTTTATAAAATTTTTGCTGTTAAAAAGTTCATGCAAAGTTCTGCAGTACAGAGTATTTTCAGTTTGCACAGTTAAAATGAGGAACCTGACCTTAGGGCAGCAGAAAGAGTAAATCCGGCCCTGTGCATATATACAGTATATATACATATCGGACATCCCAACCTTCAGGGAGGTGCCCTTCTCATTTCAGGGATGGGCCATGGCCGTCAGAATAAAAAAAAACAACATATAGCATGAGAATGAATAGCTAGGCTTTTATTGGCTATTTCAATTTGCAATAGCCAATAGCAGGCTGGCTATAACACCCGCCTACTACTGCTTTCAATCAGCAGAGGAGGACCTGAAGGAGAACTTAAGATCCACTTCTGCTGATTGACAGCAGCAGTGGTCGGCCGCTGCCAAAATAAATAAAAAAAAAAAGAGCAGAGTAAATCTTTCCGGGAGAAAATGTTTCTCTCGTGGGTGTCAGGGAGCCGCTATCTTATAGCGGGAGACTCCTGAAACTTCCGGGAGAGTTGGGATGTCTGATATATACGGCACACACTGCATCAAATTGGTCTGCATGGCTGTCGTCCCAGAAGGAAGCCTCTTCTAAAGATGATGCACAAGAAAGCTCGTAAACAGTTTGCTGAAGACAAGCAGACTAAGGACATGGATTCCTGGAACCATGTCCTGTGGTCTGATGAGACCAAGATAAACTTATTTGGTTCAGATGGTGTCAAGTGTGTGTGGCGGCAACCAGGTGAGTAGTACAAAGACAAGTGTGTCTTTGCCTACAGTGCAGCACTGCCTACAGTCGGAGACTGGGCCGCAGGGCAGTATCGCAACATGATAATGACCCCAAACACACCTCCAAGACGACCACTGCCTTGCTAAAGAAGCTGAGGGTAAAGGTGATGGGCTGGCCAAGCATGTCTCCAGACCTAAACCCTATAGAGCATCTGTGGGGAATCCTTAAACGGAAGGTGGAGGAGCGCAAGGTCTCTAACATCCACCAGCTCTGTGATGTCCTCATGGAGGAGTGGAAGAGGACTCCAGTGGCAACCTGTGAAGCTCTGGTGAACTCAATGCCCAAGAGGGTTAAGGCAGTGCTGGAAAATAATGGTGGCCACACAAAATATTGACTCTTTGGGCCCAATTTGGACGTTTTCAATTAGGGGTGTACTCACTTTTGTTGCCAGCGGTTTAGACAATAATGGCTGTGTGTTGAGTTATTTTGAGGGGACAGCAAATGTACACTGATATACAAACTGTACACTCATTACTTTACATCGTAGCAAAGTGTCATTTCTTCTGTGTCGTCACATGAAATGGTAGAATCAAATATTTAAAAAAATGCAAGGGGTGTACTCCCTTCTGTGAGATACTGTGTGTGTATGTGTATATATATATATATATATATATATATACACA
>NW_017306393.1:1398407-1409351 GCF_000935625.1 Nanorana parkeri
CAATTACACCACTATTGATTAGTGTTCCTTGTGTGTTTTAGTCATATATTCAAATTCCAACATATTGGTTTATACTTGTATTGCTGGAAAATTGGTGAAAGCAGGGTTTAATATTTCTAAATGCAACACAATATACTTAGGGAAAAATAATCTTCTCACAACAGAGTACAAAATTAGGGGGTACAGTGTTGGGCTAAATATATCAAAGATTTTAGGGTGTTCATTTCAGATGACTGCAAAATAAGCAAACCAGAAAGCCAAGTTGATGCATCAGCCTAATATGTCATTGTCTACTTCACAATCTCATTCTGTCTCCTTAAAAATCAATAAAAACTTTGTAAAAGAAAATCCTTATGAAAGAACATTTATTTTTACATATTTATAGTTCAAGTTCCCCACTAAAAGTGACCTCCAAGAAACAAACAAATCACAAGTAAAGCCAATGTGCAGTCAGAAAGCGTTGCATAGCAGGCATGACGGGATGCCTGCATGAACCTATAGACTGGTGACCAAGTTTCCAAGTTTCCTTTATCTTTTCCCCTCCTAGCACCTCTGTCTGTTAGAGTCCAGGAATGGATTTACAGAGTTACCATGATGCTAAAAAGTTTGTACAAGTATTCCATTGTATATACGGATCGCATTAGCAAACAATAACATCTGATTAGTATACAAAGACTTTGCAACTAAAATGAAACACAATAGTAATGAACACTTCTTAAAAAATCTGTTTATTTTGCTATACTGCACTATATACAAGTTTTTTTGTTTTTTTTAGAGTGTACTAAATAAAAGTTGTGCTTCAATAGACACAGAATATTTCGCTTTGAGAGTTGTAAACAAAAAGGAAACTCAAGATGAACCCAAAGGTCGGTAATGTGAACCGGCACTGTGTGATTATAATGGCAGGTCATGATCTAAATCCGACATGCCCACACTGCCTGGTTGATGAGCCATTCCTAATTTTACTGGACCCTACATATCACAATATTATCCCGTTGATCTGTTTTCTATTAATGTCTCCAGAGTCATGGTCATCCACACAAATGCCTAGGCAGCAGTCATTGTTGCAGAGGGTAAACAGCTTGTGTCTTAGGCCAAGGTCAACGCAGTAGAGTTGTCTGTGCTTGGGTCACCTTATTTTAATGTTACAATATTATAGAAGAGATTAAAAGTTGTAAGCGGAAACATTTTTTATAAAAAGTATAATAAAGGTATAAGGCTTTTACCTTGCCTAAAGAAAACCCGTAAAGAGTGAAATATAATGATTGCGACCTTTTCAGGACTAGTGGGTTGGTCATTATGCTAATTCACTAGCCTTCATTTTTGGAGTCACTCATCTGGAACAAGTGTGCTAGTTAGAAAAGTCTAATGCCTTTATCTGGATACTGTATTTGGCTTAGTGACTTCAATCGAAGGAAGAAGGTAGGCATGATGATGACCAAGCAATTTTGGGAATGAAGCTTAGTAATGGCAGACTCCATATTTACTTCATGACAGATTTCCTTTAATAGCAAGCCTTGGTGACCAATTATAGATTTGCTCATACTATCCTATAAACTATTATGCCATTGCTAAGGTCACAGTCCACATAATTTACCTTAAATCCCCATTCTAGTCAAAATGTCACCCCTACCTTCCACCCCCTTTAACCCATCGTGCAGGCTTTTTTGGGGGGTTTTACCTTCTGAAAAAATCTATGGTAACCTAAGCCCCTTCATCAAGGTACCTTGCCATCACCTTTCCCGGGAACAGGACTCTACTAATCCAGTGAAACAGATGAGCCCAAGACCACCGGTCCCTTAAAGTCCCCTCAGATTCAAGGTGTTTTAGAAGAAAACAATACTAACCACTACAGGCATTTAGTGTTAGGAACCAGCACCAACATAATGCCAGAGGGAGACCTCCATAGCAGGAATGCTGCTTGGTCAGACAAATAAAATGTTAATGTTTGACTTTCCCTGTCATCCTGATCCTGGCTTTACTACCTGGTGAGTTACCTGCCTTGAGCAAATATCAGATCGGGTTTCCTGGCTGCAAGCTTGGTCCATTTTAAGGGCTCACCAGGTAGTGAAGCACCTATGGCTTCATTCACAGGGCTGTACATGGCCATACACCATACGTACATACACCACCAAGATCAGCAGATTTCTGTGGCAGGTATGGCCAGGCGTTTCCAATTAGCCGCGGACATGAAACCTTTACAAACCAATGACAGGGTGATGCTGTCGCAGCTGTTTGCATGTAATCACTCAAGGAACAATTACCTATGGCTAGGGATAGATGTATGCAGACTCTTTGCATTTGGGACGCTCAACTGTCCCTAACCAGAGGTATTCATTCCATGGGCAAATTCATGCAGACACCTGCGGAGCCTCTCAGCCTGTTATTGATTTCTATAGGCTGAGCGGCCGCAGCTAATCAGAAGCCCCGGGCTCTTTCTGCCGCAGAAATACGCAAATCTGAGTGGTGTATGGCCATGAACGCCCATGTGAACGCTGACGGCTCTGGACCTCCAAATGCAAGTCAATAAATGCAGCTCCCATATGTGTTCTCTAACAGGTTCCTTCAAAGCAAGGCCACCATACCAGAGAAAAAGACGCTGCCTTGCTGACTCTTGTTTAGATGTGGCTGGTTCCCCATCTGGTATACTCACCCTATAGCTTCACTGATTAGTGATCAGGCCTTTGCTTCCCATCCTGACATTGTTATAGTCTGTGCCAGTTTGAATTCCTTCACAGTCCACTTGATTTTTCAGAGACAAATCATAAGTCATGAACCCACAGGATGGGCCTAACAGCCAGGGAAGTACAGATTTAAAAATGATGGCTTGCTATGGTCTCCACTTTTTGCTCCAGTCTCTTGTGCTCTTATGGCTTTCATGGCAAAATGATTTCACAAGGTCATTGCAGCATGAATTGATCATGTGTAAATTGCAGTGAAGAGGTTAAGTGCATCCCTTGATCGGAATGTAAGTACATATGTAATCCGTGGTCTATAATTAGGATGTTGGATATACATTTCCACCACGTTGATGAAGTTGTGATGTCCGTCTGGTACAAGTGAACTAAACAGTGATTAGGAGAGCATGCCGCAATTTACTGGTGATAATCCTGCATGATGCCTCCTGGCACTCACCAGCGGCATGTGTGACCTGTGCTGTATAGACTGGTGTATATCATATGCCATAATACAATTTACTAAGAGGGAGCCTTAATGTATAAAACAGCTAAGTGGGGCTTAGTAAGCAAACTAGTCGTAAACAGCAACTCCAAAATCAGTTAAGGAGTAGATCCAATTGGGTAATGTGCTTGGTCATCCAGGAAGCATTGCCATAATGTTGTTAGCAGAGAGTCTTCTTAGTATTCAACTCTATAGGGGAACTAAGGACAGACAAGGTCCTCTATTGCATATCCATGAATACCTCCCCGTCTCCCCTTGTAAATATATACACACTATATGTCTACTACAAATGTAGATTTGAAACGCACCTGTAGTAGGCTGAGACCGAAGTGGATCTTAGGCTGAGGATAAGGTGGAGACTTTATTGGCAGCACAAGTTGGACAGGCAGCTACATAGTCTACTGCATCCTTTTTCATTGCTGGCCAACAAACATGAAGTTGCAAGGTCTTAAAGGTGATAGTAAAAGCCTTCACCACCTCAGCAGGGTCAAGACGTGGTCAGGCAGGCAGGGTCGGCAGAGAGGTACAAAGTTGGGATCCAGGAGAGTAGTCGGAAGGCAGGCTGAAGTCTTGACACGATCGGGCAGCAAGGTACAAAATCGGCAGGCAGAAGAATGGTCAGGAAACAAGCAAGAGTCACGGTGTAAATCCAGCATATAACACAGAGGCAGCTCACACAGGAACTAAACCAAATCAATGGGCCCATAGCCCAGGAAGTGTCCGGTATTTAAAGCCTGAGATAATTGCAGATCTTCTACAGCTGGTTGGCAGGTGGAGCCAAAGTGTCCATAAGGAGAGTTGCTCAGTACAAAAAACCTGCAGCAGAAACCAATTCCTTCCCTTGGCTAAATGTCTAGGTCTGTGCACTTCTGTGCCAGAGACCCGGCTTCAAACCCGGAACAGGAGCTGATCAGACAGGTGCGTGACAAGTTTTCTTAGTCTACCTTAAAGCAGGGATGTGCGGTCAGGGGAGGCAGAGCCTCACCTAGAATTATGGAGGAAAAAGCTGTCATATCTGAAGCTGACAGTTTTTTCTCCATTCAGATCGGCATCTAACAGGTTACACAGCAGGGAATCCTCCACGCTGTGTAACCTGTCATGGACGAGCGCCTCAGCAGTGAGGAGCAAGTGAGGGGCAGGGAGGCTCCTCCCCGTCTCCTCCATTCCTCCTTTTCACTAACTTGGGGATGGTTTGGGGGCGGGGCTTCAGCGGGGCGGGTCTGAGCAAGAGGTACCGCACGTCACTGCCTTAAAGTTGAACTCCGGGATAAGCAAATGTAGCGCTCACCCCCAAAGGAGCCGCCAGAATAACACGGGTCATCACTAATCTGTCTAGGGATTTTGGTAACCAGCTGCCCCACTAGCATTAACCACCCTCTTCTAGCGACCAACAGAGCTGACATCCAGGCCAAAAGTATGATGCTGAAGATTTTAATCAACATATTCACGCTGGGAGAGAGGGTATAGGGGCCTAGACATCCAGGGGAGTACAGACACAGACTCCAGACTCACCAGTCGCTTTTGGTAATGCGGTGAAGGTCCATTTGCAGCACAGTTGAATAGGGATTGGCACAGAATCCTCAGATGGAGAGACACCAGACCTGCTCCTGAGGTTCTCTCTATTCCAGGCACCTCCAGTAGCCAGCAGTTTCCCTGGTTCTCCTCCTCCAACAATAGCAGAGGCCTCCTCCAAACCTGAGCCCTAGCGAAAAACACTTCTCATACTCAAGTGTTCCCACCCCCCAGGCCTTAGGAGTAGCCTGGGGGCAGGCTGGACAGCACCCCAACCTGGACTAATCCATGGCTTGAACCCAACTGAACACAAGGCAATTCCGTGGGGTATATATGCCCTGTCCCAGCATGCAACACTGGCTGTAAGAGCCCCACTGATTGGTTGGTGAACTGCACACACACTCACAGTGCCCCTTAAAGGAGAACTATGAGATGAGTGATTTCCACTCACCTCATAGTTCTAGTCGACCTGTGACAATGAGACTGTCACAGGTCGGCTCAGTAGATCGGGAGGTGAGCGAACACATACCGGGTTTGCTCACCTCTCGATCCTGTCACGGCTCTCTGCCGTGACAGGGGGAGGGGCTGGATTCCCCTCTCCCCGCTCCGATCTGCCAGCGCTGACTGGCGGAACGGACGGGGGAGGGGGCGGGTACAGCTGGCTCTGCCTCTAGATAGGCAGAGCCAGCTGTCACTCACGCAGCTGGGCGGATCTCGACGTCGAGGTCGGGATCCACTCCGGCTGCAGCGTCTCAGTATACCGCGAGCTGTAGCTCGCGGTATACTGAGCTTAGGGTAACGGGAGGACGCAAGTTTCTGTCCTCCCGTTACCCTAAGGAGAACTATGGGGAAAAACACTGACCCCATAGTTCTCCTTTAATTGGATGTCCCACATTGTAGCAGAGTCACACTCCACCCAGGTAGGTACAATCAATGCCAGAACACCTGCAATTAACCAGATAAATGCCACTATAATATAGCCAGATGGACTGCAGCTCTGGCAATCAATACACTTCTAGTAGCCACCTCACAAAAGGTGATGGGGCTACACAAATATTGTCTAAATGCAATGACCATGTTTTTTCTTACTTGAATCTTGGTGAGCTTTGTGTATTTCTTCCAGCTCTGTGCAGTAATCCAGTGTGAAACCTTTGTGCAGGACCTGTCACTGCTGCTCCCTCTCCTTTTGCAGGGTGACTGGTCTTCTATCCCTCCCCTCCAGTTTTCTGATGGCAGTCTGTAGAAGGTGGGGCCTACTGGGTCACTCCCACATCTCCGCTCTCTGAAGAAACTGTACAGCACAGTCATTAGGTCACTGCTACTTTTACAAGGTATTACCCGGGTTTGCAAAGGCATTTGGTGCACGCAAAGTGTCTTTAGTTTTTTATGTCTATTCAGGAATATATTTAAATGTCAAGGGCGTATTTTTTTTTTTTGCTTTGGAGTGGATCAAGTTTCATGTTACACCCTGAATATGGGTGTAACATGAAACATGATCTAAAAGTTAACATTTAGCCCAGTGGCGGACTTAAGGAACAAAGGGCCCTGGTGTAAAATTCTGAGGAAACAGTTAGGAATAAAAACGCTCGATATGCAAATTTTTAGGCACTCCTATTGAAGTCTATCGGGACCAAAACGCACAATCATGCCCCTAAGAGTGCTGCTTAGTCTGCATGCTCTGGTGAAAGCAGGAGTGCATTTCAACCAGCTGATGGAGCAAATTATGAAGGTAACTCGATGGCTATATGCTTGGGGATTGTAAAGGTTAAGTTCAACACTTAACCCTGATCACCTAAAATACATCTAAAGTGTTTTGTTTTGGATAAGGTATAGAATGTATAAAACCCCTATGACTTTTTTTGTCATCTGAGTCCCATTGGGAAGAGTTCTCTTAACTCCTAGTCCCGTAGATACAACAGGAAGTGAGAGGATATACCTCCAGAGGGAGGGAAATCCTCTTTGAGACAGTCACTACAAAGATTTGTTGGACATCCCATTCCAAACCCATGCACATTAATGTGCAGTTGCCAACCCACCCCTTTTGTGGCTATAACAGCCCCCACTCTTACGGGAAAGTTTTCTACACAATTCCATGGTACTTGTAGGAATTTGAGCCTATGTAGGCAAAAGAACATTTGTGAGGTCAGGTACTGATGTTGGTTAAAAAGGCCTCTCTCACAATCCGTGTTTCAATTTATCTCAGAGGTGTTCAGTAGGGTTGAGGTTAGGGCTCTGTGCAGGGCATTCTAGTTCCTCCACATCTAACAGATCAAACCATATCTATATGGAGCTGGCTTTGTGCACAGGGGTACCACCATGCTGGAAAAAAAAGGGCCTTTCTCAAATTATTGACACAAGGTTTGAACCGCACTATTGAACTCAATGATTTAGAGGGATCCCCTTCATATTGTTAAGGTGTGATGGACAGGTGTCCAATAACAGTATACTATATATTCCTGGTCTAATGACAACTCAAAATTTTGGATTTTCACACACTACCAATCTTGGTGATAATGGTCACCTAGACAAAAAGAGAGATGTATCTATCCAATGGTGAAACAGACAGTAAAAAAAAAAATCGGTTAAACCTACACGCTACATACACTATAAGCCACCACCCAATCAAAGCAACATTGCAAATTATAAGTGGGGCCTGAAAAAAAAAACCGAGATGCTTAAAGCAAAACATTCCAAGTATAACTTTCTTTGACCATACAGTTTTAGATTTAACGAATTGTGTAAAACATGGTCATCTTAATACGTGCTAAGAAATTGGCCAAACCCACTCTACACAAAATCCCACTCTATCCAAAAAACTTTTGGCTTTTAGCTACAATTTAACTGACAAAACACTGAACACCTAATATAACCCCTAAAAGAACCCAAACACTAATAAACCTCTATTACTCTGCAATCTCTCCTCGTCCTATGGCCAGGACCTTTGTCCCAATAGCATACAGCAGACATGGTGTAATCATGCAGCATAGACATCCAAGGACCAGTATAAATTGCTTCAAGCTTTTGTATACAGTTTATGGAGCTGATATATCCACACAAAGAAGCATCATCTGTTTGGGAAGCCCCAACCAACTTACAGTGACTTCACTCCAGAGCCATTTTCCTAAAAAAACAAAAGGGACAAGAATGCAGGTAACCCCACTTCATCTCTCATTCTCTTCTAGGTGGAGGCACCTCTTTTTTGTACAGATATCTCTGACAGGAGCTGCCAAGTTTGGATTTTGTTTCTTGTGGTCACTCCTCCAAATGTTACAGCTGAGAACCAGAAAAAAAATATATATGATAAAATGAGGGGTATTGATGATTGGATTATTTTGACAAAAGACAATGGATACCAGATTGGGGAATTGACCCTGGAGAGTTGTTCCCTGTGGATCACCACTCCCTATAGACAGACCGCTCATTCGTGAACTGAAAAAAGGGGAAGGGGAATCGCTAGACCCTGGCACCTAGGGCATGTGCCCCTGTCCTTCCACTGAGTGCCCCAGGTGTCCTTTGCCATCATCCCATGTAAGGTCCTTTAAGTTTAGTCATCCATTTTTGTGAGGTTAAGCTAATAGTTCACTAGTAACTACATTTTCCCCTCACAATTCTTTAGAATCATGTTGGGCAGATAATGATATAAACTGGCATTTGTTTTTATGTAATAGGTTTCTACATTTACCTGAACCTCACAATGCATAATTCTTTTTCACTAAACAATCTTAGACCATCGATTAATAAAGATATATATTATTTGCACATCACACTTTTGGAATATCATTTAGTCTATCAACTATTTTAATGTATTATTTCTTCTTCTTTTTTTTAAGTAACACCATACATTTGATTTTTATGTTCGTCATATGCAATGAGCAACAACTACACCCACTTTTTATTAGGGATGCACCGATACCAGTTCAGGTACCAGTGCCGATACTTGGCATTTTCATGAGAACTACCAGGGTTGCAAAGGTTGCAGCTGGGACCTAGCACTTGTGTCTGTAGGTACTTGGGCAAGTATCAGTACTTGCAAAAATGGTATCGGTGCATCGCCTTATATATGTTTATAAAAACAAAATCATACATTAAAACAGAGATGTACAAATTCCAGGAGCTCCGTATGCTCCTTACAAATGACAGCTGCCTCCTAACTTTTGAATTTTTCTCTAGTCTAGTCTTGGAGCTCGAAAAGTACACTATATTGCCAAAAGTATTGGGACACCCCTCCAAATCCTTGGATTCAGGTGTTCTGTGAAATTTCCTTGCTACTCAATATATTTTAACGGTCAGCTGTTAGTTGTATTATAACAAAGTGTATGCATGACAGAGCGTGGTCAGCGCATGCCGAAGTGCACAGTGTGCAGAAGTCGCCAACTGTCTGCAAAGTCAATACTGCTATACTATACTGCTTGTATACAATTTCTGTCATCACCTGTGTGGTCTTGTAGAGGTCAGGTAGAGGTCCTAATGTTCCCTTGCTCTATCTAAAACCTAAAAGTTTTGGCTGGAGTTTTGTTTTAATTACAATTTCACATATGTACCTAATGTTACCTACTGACATTAGATGGCATTCAGATGATGCAACATTACAAAAGACCTGGAACAAATGTGACCCATCAGGGCATCCAAATAAATGTATACACATTATAAAGGGGGAAGTACTGTTCAGAGATCCCTTGCAGCAGTTTATCTCATAGAATAGTGACCCGCTAGGTTAGACATTTCCCTGTAAGAGCTCAGCCAGGGGATATGTCAAGGATGTAAGAGTTTAAAGGCATACCTCCACATACTCCTGTATGAAACTGTAACAGTCCGGATCAAATGAAGGTAATCACTTTACAGCCCAAATGAAGCTTACGTTTTTTTGGTAATATAAGGCCTCATTCACATGGGCAGTTACGGCTAACATAGGGCACTAATCATCGCATTGCTGCAACAGGGTGTACAGATGGTTGCGGACAGCTGCAGGCAATCAGCCGGTACAAATCAATGACAGGTTCTGCAGCTGTCTGCGCATGTATCTGCACATCCAGTAGTTGCATGCAGGTAAGGACAGATGAGCCACTCTGGAAGCAAACTGTCTGTGTCCAGGGTTACTCATCTGTCCCCAACCACATGTAACTGCTAGATATGCAAACAGCCACGAACAACTGCAGCCTGTCCTTGATTTGTGCAGGCTGAGCGGCCATGGGTATATGCAACTACCTGTGATCCCAGCCACAGGAATACACTCTAAATACCAATTCAGAGATGATTTGAGGATCTACAACCGAGTGATACACAAATAAGATACATTTTTGTTAATATTTAGGCCTTGTTCACACCTGACCGTTTTGTAGCGCGTCCTACGCTCGGCGAACGCTCTACAAAACGGTAAAAAAATAAATAGCCTTGTAGTCAATGCCCTCGTTCCCACCTAGGCGTATTTCCGCCCGTCCCTAACGCCCTACAAAACGGCCCACGCCTGAAAAGGTCCCGGGACTACTTTGGGCCGTTTTGTAGGGCGTTTTCCATTGGGATACAGCCAAGTAGCCTTTGGAATCGTGGTAAAAAAAACGCGCGACGGTCGCGCGACAGACGCGCTTTTGCAATACGCCTAGGTGTGAACCCAGCCTTAAGGTACTTGAATGCTTTTTTAAGATTTCATTTTTGAGTTTAGTGTCTCTTTAAGCTCACCACATAGTATACAATATAATTGTACAAACTCCTTTAGATCTACCAACAACTATGTAGTGCAAGGGCCTGCCTCATTGGATGCAGATTATTTTGGCAGTTCAGGCAGGTCCTCATATTACATAGTTTTGGTACATATAAAGTTGATTGCATAAAGATTGTATGGTCAGATTGCAATGTGTATTGTGACCCTTAGGGCTTGTTCACACCAGGTGCGTTAAACTGCGTTAATCTGCTTTCATCAGCGCAAGCTCAACGCAATGACTCCAAGAGAACAATTATTCTCTATGTCTGCATTTTTATGTAAATAGCGTTAGAGAATCACCTGCACACCATACAGAGCTTGAACCAAACGAAATATCCGTCGGTGTTCGAAATGACGAAACGGATGGCGCCGTGTAACAATCCAAGTAAAGATAGTAGTCACCAGCACTCACTTGTAATGTGCAAAAAGGATAGCACTTTTATTGATATGACACATGCATCAAGAAGCCAACGTTTTGGGGCCACGCAGGGTCCCTTCATCAGGGCGACATTGTGACCTGTTTATCGTGACAATGTCGCCCTGATGAAGGGGCC
>NW_017306393.1:1410229-1410743 GCF_000935625.1 Nanorana parkeri
ACAGCTATCTGCAGTGTCCACCCTTAAGGTCCTGCCCTGACAGCTTAGGCAACGTCCTCAGACTCTGCATTTGCTCTGTTAGGTGTAGAACCCTCTGTCTTATACAGAGAATAGTTATGCACCATTGCAGGACTTTGTTTTACCAAATATTTTACCACAAATTTTGCCACTATGATTGCTAGCTTTTAACGTAGTGGTTGTTTTCGCACCTTTACACATTACCCACCAGATTCTTTACTTGACATTCCTACAGCTGTTGCTGCCTCGAACCTTCTGCTGCGGGAGCCCTCTCTGACAAGGATAATACGAAATAGTGACAATGTCGCCCTGATGAAGGGGCCCTGCGTGGCCCCAAAACGTTGGCTTCTTGATGCATGTGGCAAATCAATAAAAGTGCTATCCTTTTTGCACATTACAAGTGAGTGCTGGTGACTACTATTTGAGTGTTTCTGGGTTTATTCTGAGTTTTTTTTGTAAATTTAAATAAAATTAAAAGAAAAAAAAGTAAGCACTG
>NW_017306393.1:1410837-1418182 GCF_000935625.1 Nanorana parkeri
TACATTAATTCAATTATTATTATTATTGATGGTGATGATGATGATTAATATTATTATTATTTATTATGATGATGAGGATTATTATTATTATTAATATTATTACTTTGATTTTGTATTCATTACTAATGTATATTAATACACATTGTAATAATTTAATTTGTAAAACTAATTTTTTTTTTTTAATAAAACATTTTCATAAAAATACAACAAAAAATATTACTACAATTATAACGAATGGATCATTCCTCATCCTTATTATATAAAAACATAAACATATAATATCTAAATAATTAATCAATCTAAAGTAAATGAAAAAATAATAATCATTTTACCAATGTAAACTTTGCTGTATGTAATAATATTAGTAATGTTAAAATATGTGGAATTTTTTTTTTTTTATATATATCTATTTTGCCAAATCAATGACAACGCAAATAAAACATTTGACAAAGAAGCGGTAAACAAAAATATAAATGCTAAAATATTTGGCTGTATCCTCACTTGTTATGATTCGCCCAGAATGAAAATGACTATCCCTGTTCTCTATGGATCTGCTGAACAGGTGGTCTTCAGAAGGGTCAGTAAGTATATTTAGCCTCTGAAACCTGAGCAAGCTGCTTGGGGATTGGCTGGCGGGGGCACATGATAATTTGGGAGCTGGTGCATTTGCTTTGCTCTTGACCAGCGTTTCTGAGGAGGGAAGAGTTGGAGGCTTTGCTGCTAAGGGAATTAATTAAATAACACTGGTAAGAGTCTTTTTTACCTCCTCTTTGTATCTACAGGAGTTGTCTGTTATCTGCATGGACCATAGCTCAGTGGCTGTGACAGTTTTTGATTTTCTTTTAATCAACTGGGACAATAGCAAGGACTTTGTTGGGATGTAGTCTGAGGACCTGTCTGCTCAAATTTTTGTTTCCAATGGTGTCTGTGCAATTTTGTTTTTCCCTTTCCAATGTATCCTGATGTGCCATCATACTGCTAGATCTACTGATACTTTGCACCAGATTTGTGACATTGTATATAAGTGAACTTATGTTCTGTAGAAGTCAGCTGTCAATGGAACTGCCATACAAAATTGCCAACGGTGCTGTTTATAATTGTTTTATACATTATCAGGATTTCATTTTTTTTTTCTGTTTCAACCTGTTACTTGTGTGCTTGGCACTAAAAAGGGGAAAGCATTACACGTTCCTATATTTAACCTGCGCTGGTGGGCTTCAGTTGCCTCAGAAGGTATTACAGCTGAACTGGCTAAACAAATCCAGCCAATCAGCCGGCGGTATTAGATGTCACATAACTCTGGACCGGAGCAGCAGCTGCTGAAAGGCTTCATCGCCTAACTTTGGGGACTGAGATCCCAGGCACTGTTATAAAAACCTAGAGTGAAAAGCTTTGACAGGCCCAGCTATAGCATTCCACGCCGCCCCTCGCCTTCTAAAAGTCTCCTGTGTTCAGGCATGAAACAAAAATTCCAATTTTGATGTTTTTCAGGTCTTATCCAAAAATAAGCTGCAGAAACAGTACAGCGATCCACGCCACAGGCCCATGCTGTTCAGAACGCAAAATTATCTTGTTATAATAAGGTTATTATCGCTCTTGTGTGTTCATGTGATGAGTCCTATAAATGACATTATTGCTTATGCATTTGTCCTTGTATAGTTGTCCGTCTGTCCATCTGTCCGTCTCCCTCCCTCAGGTGTTTCATTTACCACAGATATATAATTGTATGTTAACATATACAGGTGTGTTTTATATTAATAAATGTGTGCATGTGTGAGTGAATAATAGATAGATAGATAGATAGATAGATAGATAGATAGATAGATAGATAGATAGACAGGAAGATAGATATGGATTGATAAAAGGATTGATAGAGAAAGAAAGAAAGATACATAGATAGATAGATAGATAGACACACAGATAGAAAGAAGGAGATCTATAGATAGATAGATGGATTGATAGAAAAAGGAGATTTATAGATAGATAGATTGATAAATATAGAAAGAAAGAAAGATAGATAGATAGATAGATAGATAGAATTGGATTGATAGAAAGAAGGAGATCTATAGATAGATAGATTGATTAATAGAAAAGGGAGATTCATAGATAGATAATAGATAGATAGATAATAGATAGATAGATAAATGGATAGATAGATAGATAGATAAAACTGGATTGATAGAAAAGGGAGATTTATAGATAGATAGATAAATAGATAAAACTGAATTGATAGAAAGAAGGAGATCTATAGATCTTTCTATCAATATCTATCTATCTATCTATCTATCTATCTATCTATCTATCTATCTATCTATCTATCTATCTATCTAGTGTTTGCAATCAGTTGTATGTCCTTGCTGCTTCTGCTTGGCACTTCTATGTAACCCTCTCTTCTGTCCTCAGTTTGTAGGTGACAGGGAGGACCCGTTATAATGGCGGATGACGAGGAAGCTGAGGAGTATGAGGTAAGCTATATGAAGCATTGCACATCCATACAGCTGCTTATGTTATGTGTGAATGTGGAGAAAGTGACTGGAGGCCATTGTGATAGCCTGCGGGCTGCCGACTTCTTGAGATGTTTACAGAATGGTGAAGTAATTGAGAGAATAATGCTGCATTCCGATCAAATAAAACTTTATTTATAGCACGGAGTGAACACATGTAGTGTTCATCTAGCTACCTCATGTAACAGGTTTGATGCAGATAGTGTGATAGCAATGTACTTTGATACCCATTTAGTCAGCAGATCTGGGCACATACATAGGTATGGCAGGTATGTGTCATTCCCAGGGGGCTGTAGTCAAACTGGCTGTCAGTCTAAGCTGGCTTTGCTGTGATCTGTATGTCCGGTGTGGTCTGGGGGATCAGTGGAAAGGGGCCCAGTCAATGTATAATGGGTTCATGAAGTATACCGAATACAGCAATTTATAAATGTACTTATGTGGCAGTTATTACATGCTTATATGCTCTATGGGCCTATTTCCAAGGTCATTGCAAGGAAAGGCTTCATATAACTACTATTGTCCAGCAAACAGGTGCATGCTATTTTTTTTACTAAATTTCCACAGTCCTAGGCCTTCAAATTTAATGTTGGATAAAATAGGAACTGCTGTGAATCTTAGCCTGACAGCAATTTGTATAGTGCATCTCCTCTATGTCCTGAAGAACATTGTAATAGCTTTACCCAAATTGCTGAAACAATTTGTTTGCCTTTTGCAAATTGAGACTGAAGACAGACCAAAGTGATTTCTCAGCATTCCCAACCCTGGACTTAGTGTCAGTAACACAGTTTCCCATGCCTGGTATGAGTAGGCTGGCTATACATCAGAAAAGGCTTCAAGAGTCACCAGGTCCTCTACCACAGTGCTCCCCAACCTTTTTATCGCCGCGGACCGGTCAACGCTTGATAATTTTACCGCGTCCCGTTGGGCCGCGGTAAAATTGGCGTTCAAGTGGCGAAGCAGTTTTGAAGGTTTCATTGCCTCATTAGAGAGCTGGTCGCCGCAAACTATGCAGAGCAGTTTTGGTGTGTGGGAATCACCTGTCCCAATAAATCCATATTTCAAGTAGGACTCATGGTATTGTCTGTTAAAAGTTACATGTTTCTTTGATGTTGAAGGCCCTTCTTCTGTCTCTTCACTGGGCCTTTTATTTTTCCCAAGGAAACTTTCTAACGACGTCTGTTTTGTACTAATTTTTGCTAATTTGTGGGTTAAATTAAAGCAAACACAATATACACGTACACCAAGCACTGTTAAACATGAGAAAGTACCGGTGAACAGAGAGGAGAGCGATACACACCTTCTCTTTACCAAAGCTACATCGCCACTGCCACTTGCAGCCGCTCAGCTCCAGACGTCTCCTAAAACCGCCCCGATATCACGGTATTTTGCGCATTGCGGTATTGGTGCGGCTTTAGGTGACGTCTCTCAGCTCCCGGTTAACCTCTTGTCCTGGAAAGTCGGACAAACCCAAGAGAAATACACCACAGTAAATAAAATGGAAATAATTTAATGTTGCTTGGGCGGCTCGGTACCATTTGATCCACGTACCGGTACCGGTCCCGCGGCCCGGGGGTTGGGGACCACTGCTCTACCATGTCGGAGAGTCTCTGCGTGGGGACCATTGGTGTCCAAGTCTTGAAATGGCTAATGCTAATCCCCACACAGCCCAATCATACCAAGTGATGCTCAAGTGTGTTACTTGCTTCTACTGACTTGATATGACCTCCATTATCTGAGATCAAAGGTTGACTAACAGGATTAAGGACTAACACATAGGTGTCTTGGTTTTACACATTGTTACCAGCGTATTCGTGCGTACGAATGCATAAACCCGAACCAATTTGCTGTGGGGTAATTTTCACCATTGCTCTTCAGCACTTTGCTCTCCAGAAAGCTGTGGCAGAGATTACTGTTACTCTCCACTTGCTTTATTGCCTTGTTGCTGCAGCTGAATCCAAATCCAGTATCTTGCTCCAGTAATTGCTATCCTTACTGCCCAATAGCAACCAAAAACATAGGGTCATTTATAAAATATGGTGCCGGAAATTAAGGTCAGCATGTAATTGGCGGCCATTGGTTTGCAGAGGTGCCAACTGAAAATAATCTACAAGTCCTATTAAGGCCTGGTTGAGATCTGTAGTTCCTCTGCAGGTAAAACATGGGTGCATATGTCCAGATTAAAGGATTTCGCTGCTATTCACATTTATATCCCTAAAGTCAGCCCAGCTCATAGCTCACAAGGATGGTACTTCAGTTTAAATATTTTTGGGATTGACCATTATACTATATAGCAGGGGCAGACAACATTGGCACACCCGCTGTTATGGAACTACAAGTTCCATGCGGCACTGCAGGACTCTGACCGGCACAGACATGTCTCTCAGAGGCATTAATTGGATTTTCACTTTCACCGCAGCTGGAATGCTGAGGTTGCCTACCCCTGCTATCCAGAATTATGGTATTTTTTGAATCTATATATCTGTCAGTGGCTCTGGCAACATAAACACTGCGTTCGCTGTTTCTGCAGGATTATCCATATCAGTACATTAGAATAAGATCCCTTTGCTTTATAATGTCTGCAAAGGAAATCTCATCACTGAAAGATTCAGAGAGGCTATAAGATAACATAATTTAAGTGTTCTGAATAGACTGGACCTCTAATTAACAGTTATCGCACCATTAAGCTGATACACCTCAGATGGAGTTTGCGGGGGCACAATCTGACCCCTAGTAGAGTCCCCTTTTACATTCAGACCTACCGCCTGCTGTCTGATAATGGTCACGTATAATTCCGTCCACAGGCCAGTATGTGGGAAGACAGGCCTGCTTCTATAATTTACTGGATGTGAAAACTGAAATGGAATGTTGGTTAAAATAGTTTTAGTGTCTGTCGGTGTAATCAGATCTGGGCTTTTCTGGAGCTCTACGCAAGTTATAGACTTGCAGCCTCTGTCCTTTGCATGCTTTGACTTTTATTATTTTTTTATGTATAGTTTTGTTTTATTTTTATGGCATTGTAACTTGCATGCAGGGGTGTCCAAACCTATCCTGCAAGAACTTAACACCATTATTTTGATTTCAAAACAGTTTATATTTAGTGGGTTGAAACATTTTGCCAGCATTGACTTTTTTTTAGTGTTATGTTGTTTTTGTCAAAGTTTATACAACATCAGCAAGGGAAGAAACGGGGGGAAAGGGTATGAGAGAGAACAATGTTGCATCACAGGGAAAAAAAAATATTGGTCCCACTGAGAATATGAAAATACCAATAAAATACCAATAATATATGATAAAATATATTATAAAATAGATATACTTTTTACTTTTTCTTGAGGACGCTTCGCTGGTCATCCACCTAGCTTTCTCAATTTGGTGGTCATCTGACTGGCTTTCTTAATTCATTTTGAATTGAGAAAGCTGGTTGGATGACCAGTGAAAGGTCTTCAAGAAAAATACAGCACGTCCAATTGCTTTGCTTTGACAGAAAAAGCATTTTTGTGGTTAATGCTGTATTGTCAAGTGCCTTCCTTGAAAATACACCTCAGATTGAGCAGTGAGCACCGTGGACTCGTTTCTTCTGTTGTTGACTAAGTTTTTTAATTCTTTTTTTTTCCCATCCATCCTGAAATTTTGCCAATAGTGAGTATCACTTTGGCTTTAAGCTTTCTACTTGTATCGATGACTGGCACAGTTCTGCTTCTATTCTACTGGGCATATACAAATTTGCAATGGATGGGGGTTTTCATTTGCAATTTGGCTTCTTGCCCAATAGTGAATTTCAATTCTGGATGTTCAAGTGAAAGCACAAGCAAATTATATAAATAAAATATATACGTTTACACAATAATTTATGTAAAGATTCACGTCAGGTATCCAAACACATGCAAAGAAAATCCCTGTGTATATGGTTGGATATTTAAAGTGAATTGTTGCACAGTTTATAGGGATGCACCAATACCGTTTTTTCAGTATCGAGTACAAGTACCAATATTTGTTTTTTTTCGGTACACCATGATACTAAATACTGAGGTACCGTAGGCCCAGCTTATCAGGAAGGTGGGTCATGACCTGCCGCCGGGCTTCCTGATTACCTAGGAATCCAGGGCTCTATTGAAAGAGCACCGACTTCACGCTCCATCGCATCACTGCGAGGCAGCCTGGCTTGCTGATTGGTCAGGAAGCCAAGTTACCTCGCAGTGTCGATAACTTGGCTTCCTGAGGCATGAAGCCGGCTTCCTAGCCAATCAGGAAGCCGGAAGGCGGGTCATGATGTGTTGCCCGGCTTCCTGACCGGTCTGCAAGCCAGGCTGCCTCGTGACAAGTGAAGCCAGTTTCATAGCCAATCAGGAAGCCGAGAGGCGGGTCATGAGATGCCGCTCAGCATTCTGATTGGTCAGGAAGCCAGGATGCCTAGCGACAAGTGAAGCTGGCTTCCTAGCCAATCAGGAAACCAGGAGGTGTGTCATGATGTGCCACCTGGCTTCCTGATTGGTGAGGAAGAGAGGGTGCCTAGCGGCAAGTCAAGCCAGCTTCCTAGCTTCCTATCAGGAAGACTTGATCCGCTTCCTGGCTTTCTAATTGGCCGGGAAGACGGCTCCTACTCCCTCGTGGCACTGCTGGTCAGAGGAAATCTCTCTCTGACTGGAAATTCTGGTATCAGGGTAAGTGACAGAGCATTTGGGTGAGTATTAGCCCAAATACTAAGTATCGGCACCAATACCGATACCAGTATCTGTATCAGTACATCCCTAACATTTCATGATGTGAACATTCTCAAATCCTTCAGTAAATCAGCCTTGTCTCAATATTCAAATAATATATATGTTGTTACTAGTATTCTT
>NW_017306393.1:1418241-1429030 GCF_000935625.1 Nanorana parkeri
CTGGCCGCCGTAATATCATCCAATATCAAGAGAAAGAAAGAAAACGATAAGCCAAAAAGCGAGGATAATAAGAGGGAAGAGGGTGCAGGCAGAGAAGGGAGGGAAATGGGGGGGGGAGGGGGAAGAGATGTATCTATCCTGCCTGGTATTCTTTCTAAGTAATATTATTACAAATAATAACAACGTGTTGCTTTTTTACCTAACACCCATATATTTCACAGCAACAATTTGATTTTAAACCAGAAAATTGAGTTATGAGGAAAACATTTTTTTGGGTATAAAGAACCAGATACATAGGTTAAAAAATGAATTTTATATTAACACAATATAAACCAGTGACCTGAGAGAGATAAGAAGAGTGCAGTTGGGGGCTGATGTTGAGGAATGGAGATAGGTGAGAAGGAGAGAAGTATGACGACTAAGCATAAAACAGAAATGTGGTCAGGTTTGGTGTTGGCATTTGAAAAATTTGGCATATGAAGAACTGCATCATGAATCTTTGACTGCATTCATCATCGAAGTAGATAGATCATTTTAACAACTTAAGCTTTGTTACATGTGTTAGGAATCTTAGGTTTGGTGTGTATTCAGCCTCAGGAATGGGAACCAGGGTACATTTTGCGTTCATGCCAAGTTCCGTTAATGGCAGGCCAGCACTGTCAGTTGGTGTGTTTTTTTAGAAACTCTTAAAGGGAATATGTCCAAGTTATATAACTCACAGTGCAAGAAAGCACATCCCATTGACAGCTATAAACTGGTAGTTGCTCTTGTGTGCAGTTCAGTGAACCCCACCAGCAGTGATGGCCAAATACCATGCATCTTGCTGGCAGAAACTGATAAAGGCAGAATGGGGCTCTAGGCAAGTCATTTAGCACGCTGAGGTAAAAAGTGGGTGTGGTTAATTTTCATTGAATACATCCTGACTTAATATTCTGAGCCTACCTGCAGTATACACCACAAATTCATTTCTTGTATTCACAAAATATTCCTTAATTATAGTGGCACAAATGAGAGTCTTACATACATATTAGTCAGCACATTAAAACCTTCTCACTACGCATGCCTTTCTCTGCACAAATTATAGGTAGACATCTAACACTTTGATAAGATGCACAGAGCTAAATACGGAATGAAGCAGCGTAGAATAGGAAATGCACACAGCAGAGTACAGAATGAGGCAGCATGTAATAGAGAATGCAAATTGCAAAGTGTAGAATGAGGCAATGTGCAACAGAAGGCACACAGTGTAGAGTACAGAATGAGGAGGTGTAGAATGTAGAGGTGTGGAATAGGGAACACTCAGTGCAGAGTACAGAATGAGGCAGTGTAGTATAGGGAGCATACAGTGCATAATACAGAATGAGGAGGTGTGGAGTGCCGAACACTGTTAGTGTAGAGTACAGAATAAGGATGTGTGGAATAGAGAATGCACCATGCAGAGTACAGAATGAGGAGGTGCGGAACAGGGAACGCACGGTATAGAGTAGAATGAGAATGTGTGGAAGAAGAAATGGAAGCTACTCAAGCTTTTAAAAATTTTGCAATTTAAAAAAAATAACCTAACCAAATCATTGTTATATATTTACTCATGGACGAGTTGGTGTTTAACACAAGATAGGAGGAATATTAATGTAGATTAGTTATTTAATAAATTAGACATCAAAATTACATTAGAAATGCTCACCCTGCTGTAACATCCTTGGTAGTCAACGGAATCAATACTGTGCTTGTCCCCACTCCTTCCATTGCATCATCATAGTCATAGATAAAGCATACTGGTTCACGGGATACAAGCATTGTTATTGATTTAGAACTCCACAGTAATGTCATGCTGAGGAGGAGGATAATAGTTAATAGTTTCTCATTTAGAGCCAGAGAAACATATCAAACTGTGATGTTGAAGATCCCTGCAGGTACAACTCCCCACGTCTAGTGATACTGAAATAAACAGGGCTCTGCTCTCAGAAAAAAAAACTTCCTGGTTTCCATTTTTAAATTGGACTTTGTCTATGTTCCTGGAAAATTTAAAGAGCTGATTTAAAGAGACCCTGTCACTTTGCCCACTCTGGGCGAAGTGACAGGTTCTTATGTAAGAAGAACCCTACATCTACTGATACAAGCCTTCTCCACACTTCCCTACTGCTCCTTTCTTGCATCGGAGTGCCTATCACTGTGTAAGATACATATTGGAGCCTACGCAGGGTAAACTTTTTTCTATGTTTCTCATCAAAAGACAGAGTTTGGGGCCGGTAATTGGCCATTCAGGCTCAAGCACTACATCCTAGTGGGAAGCATCCTAGTGCTCTTAGTAGGAAGGGCCAGTTATTTACAAGAACCAAATAAAATAATGGAGCAGTGGGGGAGAGTAGCAATGGTGTCAACAGGAAGAGAGTTCATCTTACAAAACAACCTGCAATTTTGCCTTTAATTAAAAAAATTACATATTCTCTTTAAATCAAAATTCTAATGTTGGCCATACACTAATGTAAAATATTTGTTTTTCAAACAGTATATCTGGTGTTTGCCTAAGTTAATATTTAGGGCCATTTAACATAAGCAATTCTGCTGTTGGAGGAACATTGCCAGCAGCAGAATCAGAGGAGAGGCTTCCACTTGCCTTGATGGAATCGCTACTCTGTTGGGCCAGAACACTGCCAATTCTTACTTGCTATGGAGCAGCAAGAAAGTGATATCTGGCTGCTAGTTGTGTTAAATGCTCTTTCCAGAGCCCAAATCCACATGACAAGCACCCCGTTTTTAACATAAATTGGAACATGACCTAACAATCAGAAATAGACAGGGAAGGGGGAGATATCCCCACTAGGGTATCAGACTGAAGTGCTTAATTTGTGGCACATCAATCCTTACCATAATACACCAAACAAAATCCCAAAATACTTCAAATGATATGCATATAACTGCTTCTTTGTTCTGGAAAACTTTAGAGAACATCTATAACAGTTGGCGTTTTCTTTAATGTGTAATTAGCAACTCTTTTTATGGCTTCTGTCACCTGCTTACAGCTACTTGACAAAGTTAATGAATAGTGACAAATGTGATGTTACATTTTACTCTGGACAAAGTGAATTTGTGGAAGGACTGTACGGCTTTGTATTGTTTGTCAGAGTGCATGTACATTTGAACTTATTTGTCATCTATGGTTCCCTTTATTTTCCAAGTCATGGTGACCAGTATGTAACTTGGCATCATAGTTGTGTTTGTTTAAGCATCATTATTTCTGTCTGGTTATTAAGGGCTTTATTTTGTACTATGAGAAGAATTTGCTGTTGTATTTTTGCATATCTGACAAATATTAGAATAAATATTGATATTTAGTCAATAAGACGTTAATATGTCCAATGTTTCCAGTCACAGAGATTTGTTAAATGCTACAAATAACTACAATAAAATAATGCATCACAATCTGGCAGTGTTACTGATTGTAGCCGTTTTATATAACAAATTTATCACAGCATTATTTTTATTAAAAAGCAATTGGAGTTTCAGTTTAAATAAATTGAATAAATTTCAGGTGCATCAAGACAAAAAAAAATAAACAAAGTCTTACCGTTTGTTTTTTTTAGACAGTAGCCACAGTATGAGTAGAAAAGCCCGTCCCCTGCAGAAATGATGTAAAGAAGGACTCTTTCTTTCTGTGGACGCAGTGGTCTCTTTGCAGAGATCTGACACACACGCTAACTTATCCACCTATAACTGTGCATTGAGAAAAGCCCATTCGTCCTGCTGATCAGAGAGCTCTAGCTCTCAAAGAGCAGTAGGCATGTTGGACCTCTGCAGAAAGACCACTGCTTGTACACAGAGAGCTTTCACAACAACATGTTTACAGGGGACAAGCTTTTCTAGTTATGCTGTGGCTGCTTTCTAAGGAAAATGCACTGTACGACTTTGCTCATCTTTTTGTTTTGATTCACGTGGAATGTATTTAGCTCATTTAAACTTAAAGTTCGACTCTGCTTTATTACTAAAGCTGCCTATACTCCTTACAACCATCGCACAACTTTTGTTGTGCGATGGTTGTAAAGTGATTAAAATTTCATACAACCTGCTCATCTTGGACAGGCAGATCGTACTTGCGATCATCGCAAGCCCTCCCAGCAGAGGGGAGGGCTTGCCGATGATTGCAATGCTGAGCTAGCAGTGTGCGCCTTCGTCTTGCAATCGTGCTGCCAACACTCCGAAAATTGTACGATTTTCGGCGGGTTTTCTAGCGTGCTCGTAAGACGAAAGTCGTGCCCACTTACAGTAAATGGGGGTCGCACGCTGTCCCATACACCTGCCGATTATCGCACGATCGCGGGATCACCCGCGACTATCGTACGATAATCGTCAGGTGTATGGGCACCTTAAATAATCACACAGTTAATCCATAAATTAATTTCTAATCCATTTAAAAAAAAAGGTGGATGCATCTGAAAGTTAATTGAAGGTAATCCTACTTCTTTTAGGTACAACAAGCAACAAGGTTACTTGTTTATCTTCATTTAGTTTATGATTACATTTTTTAGCGCCAGCTGTATTGGGGAACACAGTGGGCCATAGCAGTATCTCTATGTAAATGTCTCAGATCCAGTAAGAACTAGAAATAAAAATCCCGTCCATAGTAAAGGAGAGATCCACCCAGCTACGTGAGTGACAGCGGGCTCTGCCTATTTAGAGGCAGAGCCATCTGTGCACACCCCCTACCCCATTTTTTCCTCAACTCAGCGCTGGAGGATCAGAGAGGGGAGGGGGGAATCCCTTCGGGGAGTGGTGACTGATAGTCACCGCTCTTTGCAGGGAGACGACCGGGAAGTGAGCGGATCGGTGCACGTTTCTGCTCACTTCCCGATTGATAGAGCCGACCTGTGACAGCTTCTTTGTCACAGGTCGGCTCTAACTATGAGGATGAGTGGAAATCACTCACCTCATAGTTCTCCTTTTAAGCATACTTAGGTGATCAGAGAGAATGTTTGTGTTTATGCCTTCCTAAAAAAATGTAGAGTTTGAGGGCCTTTTTAAAGATATGGATTTCATGAATGCCTTGTGATGACACATGTATAGCCCCAGGAAATGGGTGCAGCACAAGAGAAGTCTTACAGGTTGAGTTATAACATATTTTACAGTTAATATGTCACATATTGCACACACTTGATTTGTAGATGTAGAGACAAATTAGGCCTACCTATGTTGCCCACATACAGTTTACAATCTGATTAGATTATGCCTTTGTGTATAGGTGCATAGTCATACAGTGTGCAAGCATTTGTTGAAGTTTAGTCCACATAATAGGTTTCTTTTGATTGATCAACTACATTTTTATCGGCGAGGTTCGAGGTTTGATTTCCACTAAAAATATTCCAAGCTCTTTCCAACCTTTCAGATTGAATTTTACAGTATCAGATGGTCATCTGAACCTTAGGAAATACCTCTTTCATAATATGCTAATAATAATAATAATAATAATAAATGTGTCATATAAGGGATTAGTTCTAAGAGTTTTGGCAAAGAAAAGGTGTAAAGTCAGTATACAGCATTCATATGGCACCTATCAAAAGGACAGTGACACAGTGAAAGCATTATCAGGAGGACAGTTCATCCCTAGACATGTGTTATATAAACTACATCATAAACACTCCCCTACATTCACAACAGAAAAAATTATCATAGTAGATAAGAATGATTTAGGAATTTTCCTATATTATTTGCATGTGAAATAAAGAAATCAAAGAATATATAAAAACAAATAAAACAAAAAATATCCTTGAAAATTAGGTTACCCGTATTCAAATCCTTTAAAATAATATACATGCATTAAGTCCCAGAGCAGAAGTATGTAAAAATAAATTTTTTGGTAACTAAATATAGATATAATAAAAATTGAAATAATAATTTCTGATTTTTGGCCATCAAGGTTAGTTAATATCCCAGCCATATCTATCTATCTATCTCTCTCTCTCTCTCTCTCTCTCTCTCTCTCTCTCTCTCTCTCTCTCTCTCTCTCTCTCTCTCTCTCTCTCTCTCTCTCTCTCTCTCTCTCTCTCTCTCTATATATATATATATCTGTATATTTATTTTCGATGGACTCCAGTTTCAAGTTTCCAGCTCAACCCCATACCATTAAGGGGGTCTCTTCCTTGGTTTCCTAATCACCATAGCTGAGATTTTGAGAGATATACAACGCTAGAACAAAATTCACCAATGAATATATCAGTTTAAGGTGCAATTAGCTGTGAACTGCTTGGCTACATTTTTGGCTCATTTGTAAATGATATTTAGGTTTTGCAAGGACTCCTGGCAACCCTGGTCTAGAACAGTCCCTCAATATGAGTTTAAAACCTTCTTGAAGCTGGTGTATCATGCATACAGTTGGATAAAAATAACTTCTGCAACTCACTGAAACTATTTTACTTCCTCTCTGCAGAAAAGAATTTTAGGTTTCACCTTTCACTAATGGTCCATGGTGAGAGTGTCATGGATAGCCTTGACCTGTACAATGATTCTATTTCTAATTAAACAGCATAGCACAATTTGTATATCTGCTAATCATTTATACAAGCCACAAATGCAAAGGGAGATTACATACAGTAGTATATATTTGTAGAATAGAGTTTTTATATCTAAAACTGTCCATTGTATTTGAACCTGTATAAAGCTGCTCTGTCATTTTAATTAGTAATATTTTGACAGCTGTCACCCCTTAAATATTAAAAATGAGACATTTTGCCATCAAATACCCATTTTTTTTCTCACTAGAAGCACAGTGCAATTCAGAGGCGTATCTACAACCTTCAGGGCCCAGGTGCAAGAAACTACAGCATCCCCCCCACTATAATGCATTGCTGGGACTTGTAGTCCTACATAGTTGGTGCTATTCTGCATTGCTGTATAATCATCATACAGCAATGCAGATTACCACCAGCTGTGCTGGACTACAAGTCCCAGCAACACACACACACACACTCTCTCTTTCTTCCCAGCACCCGCTCCCACTCCAAACTTACCTTACCTCTCCTGCAGGCCCAAGGCCCTCTTCCTCGTCTCGGCAACCAGGGGGCGGAGCTAAGAGGAGACGGACCTCTTAGCTCCGCCCCTAAGAGACGGGACCAGCAAATTCTCCGAGATCAGTGACAGCTGCTCTCCAGCCCTTTTGCACACCTGCCCGTACATGCTGCGGATGGCTGTGCGACAGGGAAGGAGCGGAACGATCGCGGGGGGCCCTCTACTTCCTTGCTGGCGGAACGCCAGGGCCCGGTCGCAATTGCGACCCTGGTAGTTCCGCCAGTGGTGCAATTCATATACATAACACACATATACATTTTACTGCATGCAATGTCACATATTTTTATATATTTATTATATGAATTCTGATATCCCTGGTTACATACAGTGCACTGTGATGGAGAGCACCCAAAATAGGACACCATATCACTGCACTAGGACCTGCACTTTGAAAACCTTTAGTCTTTTTGTCTCTGGGTTTTCAGGTATATGAACAAACCAAGGAATTAAAAAAAAAACATTTGGCCTCTTATTACTCTTTTACACAACACATCTACAATTTATTCTTTATTACTTTCGATTACCATTTATATATTTGTATTTTCTTAAAAATATAATTAAAAGGAATGTAGGCTTCACATGTATGGGTAGTGCCATGGGATCTGTGCTAATGCATGGTCATTTATCTACCAGCTACCGGTATTTATCTACTATTTGTTTTGAATAATATATTAATGCTTATTGTAGCTGATATTGATAGACGTTGCAATTAACATGTGGAACAAAAACTTTGCTAGCATAAACGAAGTGTAAGTACTAAGTCAATTTAATAACATAAAATACAGATTGTATGACAAGGATCTATGTGTTCAATTTCATACCTCTTCACAAAATAAAATATCAGTTTATAGAGTATTCAAAGAGCGGAAAAAAACCCTGAGAATTAACCTGTTGCAGGACTGATTATAGTAAAACTAAAAACTAACAAAACAGTTATTAGGTAACAAGAGGTGAAGCGTTTTTACCTATAAAAAGAGAAGTAGCTTGGGATCATCAAAGACATTACCAAGATTTATTGCAAACTGATACATAATCTCCTACATATTTAGCTGCATAGTCTATCCCAAATGATGCCCTGGCTAAACTTATTTTGAGTTGTGTCAAGGAGAGAATGACGGTTTGCCTGGAGAATCTGGCCATTGTGCAGCTGGAAAAAATGATTCACTCATCTGATAGCAATGACCTAGACTGTCAAAAATAACTCAAGTAAACCCATTGTACAGGTCTAGTTGCACTGCAAATAATTTATTTACTGATGGCTGTGAAAATATATCATGAGTCAACAACCACTACCTAGATTCTGAATTGCCTTTAATTTTTTAAGTATTTGAAAAATAATAAATGAAGTGCAAAATTATATTTGTGTTGCACTTCTGACGAATGAACTCCACAGTGCGATAGTGACTGCAATAAAATGGAGAGCACTCATCACTAAGAGAATCTTAACATGTTAACAATATATGTTTACATTCTTTACATTTGCAATATTTTATATTAAAAATGAAAAATATGACAAAGGTGTGGCTACAAAAAGGACAATAACAGTGCACGTAGTAGCAGCAATTTAACATTACAAAAACATTGCAAGATAACCAGTTAATCAAGGTGTCCAAAACTGCCACTAAAGAGATGATGTCTAGTTATTTTGGATGTTTGCATTCTGAGATCAGCCATTAGGGCCCTTTACACTTGTAGCTTACAGTGGCGTCACGCAGGTGTTGCAGCCTGCACCCGGGTGCCACCATTGGAGGGGTGACATCAAAATGACAGACAGTCATTTTGGTGTCACCTCCTATGAAAAGTCGGGCACTCGCTCACGGAGTGTCAGGATAGAGGAGGGGACCCGGCGGCATGCCTCATACCGGCGGATGAACGTCCCCTCCTCTCTCTACTGGCATCCACCACCAGATGGCTACCGACAGGCATCAATAAGACGACTGCGCATGCGCAATGACGTCATTGAACACGCACGCTGCAACTTCACGCGCATGCACGATGACGTTACGGCGGGGTGGGTAGGTCTACGCTCCGGTTGTCACCCAGCCTCGGGATGCCCCTGGTAGCATATATTATACTGTTTGAAAATGCATTTTAATGTGTATGTAAACCCTAACACTGAACTTCTTTTATTTGATCCCTTTAATCTGTTAAAATACCAGTGAAAGTATTTTGTTCAATAGATTGATAGTCAGTGTGAGAATTACTCCTTTACAATAGTGTTAATTTGGGGACGGGCCCCATTACTCTGGTAGTCACTGTAGAGAAGGCTCCTTACATTTGTGGTCAGTGGAAAGAATATTCCTTAGTTACATGGTCAGTGGGAAAAATACTCCCCATACAAATAGCTAAAAAGATAATTTGGGTTAGTGGCTACTTGTCTCAGAATCAGAAATTGCTCCTTGCTAAAGGAACCCCTAGCAACCTCTAGAGAAACACTAGGATTCCACGGAACCCTGATTGAGAAAGTCTAGTCTAGGCACTTGAATCGCTGGAACAAGTTTCACTTACAGTAAAATGGTTTGTGTTGCTTCTAGCCCTATTTTATTTTTCCCACACTATGCTGGGGAAATCTAGTTGCTTTGGTCAAAGCATATATGTATTCCTTATTTATTTAACAAATTACAGCTGGGGGTTTGAGCAAAGGGTCTGAGATGATGGTACATGCTGTACATATAGTTACCATTTTTTGATAAGGTGGCCTTTTAGGGCACATTCATACCTCATTCAGTGCATTCAGGCACGGTTAGTGCCCTGAATACACTGGATCACATAAACATAGCCTCCCACGTTCTGGGGCAGGAGGGGGCGTGGTGCCATTCATGTCAATGGCACCGCAGACACGCCTCCTACGAGCATGGTTGGAGGAATCCCTCACTCTTTGCTTTGTATTCTGACAGCAGCCGCCAGCCGCTGTCAGAATACACAAATGGTGCGTGCAGCTGGCTGGCTGCAACAGGGCCGGCCTTAGGCCTTGAGGCGCCCTGTGCGAGAAAGCTTCACAGCGCCCATAAGTGACCACACACCTTAGTGGCCACACCCTCTGTGGCCACACCATTTAAAGACTCCAATTTTGTTAAGTCGCAAAGAAACATATTAAAAAGTATGATAAAAATAAAACTTTTATTCAAAGGTATTAAACTTGTAGGCACAATATAAGTATTCTTATCAAATAAAACAACAGAAGGCAAACAATAAATGTCAAACTAAAATAGAGTCTATAAAAATAAAGTGTCAGGTTGTCATGCCGACACCATTTTTTCAAGTCAGTATATCTTGAAAAGTAAAAATAAAAAACAGAACACAAAACCTAGACTACATGTAAAATTAATGAATTACTATATGACGAAAAATGTATTCAGGGGCATAATAGTTTGCTTGAGCATGTGCAGCGGCCATGTTGGCCACCGGCGTGTTCTGTGCCACCATCTTGGAGTCGGGGAGCATGACGTTACATGACGCCATGCATGCGTGGCGTCAGGTGACGCCACACGCAGATATTGGCCCCACCATCTTGGTGTATACCTAGATATACACCAAGACGGCAGCGCCCAACACGTGCAGTGTTATATGATGTCATGTGCCCCGCCTCCAGAACACGCCAATGGCTGAATCCAAAATTGCATAAAAAATTGTTTTGTTTGATGAAACAAATGAAACGTTTCGTTCATTTCATCTGAAATTAATGTTTAGTCTTCGCACATGTCTATTAATATGTGTGTGTGTGTGGGGG
>NW_017306393.1:1429076-1433918 GCF_000935625.1 Nanorana parkeri
GGGGAAATATTAGGGGTCCAAACAGACCCCTGACATTTTCCTTTTAAAATAGAAAAGAAATTGAGGACACCAAATCCTCAATTTCTTTTTCAGCAGCCTCAGCACTCAATGAATGGGAAGCTCTCAGTAAAGAGGCTTCCCATTCCATTCAGACACTGATAGTAAAATATTTTACTATCAGCAGGTTCTGAATGGGGAGGAGCCTCTGTACTGCGTGCTTCTTCCCATTGAGGAAATCTTGAATGAACAGGCTGTGATGTAAATCACATTTTGTTCATTCATCACTGGGGACACATAGTACAAATGTGTCCCCAGTTATTTATAAACACTGGAGTGATCAGACGATCGTTCCAGTGTTTGTCCTTCTCACACGGAGGATTGGTAAGTATCATTGATATTTACCGATCCCCCGCTCTGCCACGCACAGAGCCGCTGTCATCCTGAAACTGACAGGATGACAGCGGCTTCGATCTCCTCCCCGCTCGGCCATCCTGACAGCTGCGGCCCCGGCATCTCTCCCCCTCACCGCACGGCCATCCTGACAGCAGGCATCGCTCTCCCTGCGCCCCGAGGGACGAGGGAACGCTGTCATCATGTCGGTGAGGAGGAGAGCGGTGAGGAGGAGAGAAGCCGCCCCGAGGACGAGGGGTGTTAGGGGCGTTGCCGCGGCGCCCCTAAGGCCGGCCTTGAAGCATCATTCATTCAAAGATTTTACAACCTGCTCCTTCGATCTTCTGGAAGGGTTCTTGATGAGCCGGCTGAAATTTGCATAGTGTATAGTCAGCTTTGCTACCTAATGGTCAGATCTTGTGTCCTTAACACCACCTGTCCTTTCTCATCGTTGTAATGAGAAAAGCACCTGCCTACCTTTACTGTACAGGACTGTTTGACTGTATGCTCTAAAAATAAACCTCTGAGGACAGGGTAGGCCTAAATTTGACTTTCAGTTCTGTGCAGACCCCTAGGACTAGAAGTGAGCCAATCACATAAGAAGGAAATGTGTGCAAAGCTTCTATGGAACTCCTTTAGGATGTCATATTTGCAAGGAAAAAAACATTACATTTTTTTCCACCTTATCAAAAAATGGTAACTATATGTAAATTGTTTTTTTTTTTGTTTATTATATTTTTATTGCACTTCAATGTAATATAATTTACACAATACATTTTATATGACAGATATTAAATACAAAACCCACAGATACATCATACATCAACCACTCACATAAATTCCTGCCAAATCTCCATCCCCTTGTCTTATCATTTGATCCAATCTTTCCATTTTTTCCATTAATCCTCTTCTGGAGGGAAGGGGGGAGGACCACCTTTGTAATCCACTTATATTTATTCCTCCCCCTAACAAAACAAAACAAAACAAAACTAAAAAAAATCCTCTGTGAAAAGAGAGAATTTTCTGCTCCTCTTTAGTGTCTATTTTCCATGTGTTCTACTAAGATGTCTTATAGACAATTATACTAGCTATTTGTGTTACTCCCCTATTTCCTCTAATCCACTCTCCCCTCAATATTGTGATCCTATTCTTCATATGACCTCTTAAATATCTTTCCCATCTTAATCCATTAACCACTCTTATATAACCCCTATCTACATATGTGTTGCCCTATCACCTTCCCCTAATATGGATGTCCCCATTTCCCTACCCTCCCATTCTCCCATTCCTCCAGAAGACATTCTTCCCTCCTCTCAATTTCTGCCATTCATACAGGTCAAGACTCTATGTTAACACTATATATATCCATCCAAAGATCGTATTTTGCCATTGGCCATATATTTATTACCCATCTCTAGATTCGTAATTTCATCTTCTCTATACCCCTATATATTCCTCAGACTGTCTATAATTTACCCAATTTCTCCAGATCTTATCAAAGTAAATTTTTTTTATAGACATGTAAGCTGCGGAAAAATTCAGTTTGGTTCAGTTCGGATATTTTGTTATTTCAGGAGTTGGGATTTGCATCCGAAAATCAATTTGGTTTGGGTTTCGGATTCGGATGTAATCCGAATTTTCGTTAGTTTCGGATGAGTTTACTAATATTCATTGTGAATACCACAGAAAACCATACACAGATATTAATACTAAAGCTGAAGCTCCTGGACCCGAATGGCATTTGGGATCCGAACTCCTGAATTGCATCAATACCATTCGGGTCTGAGAGCCATATATATATATTCCTAAAGCTGAGGCTCCCAGACCCAAATGGCATTCAGGAGCTCCCGAATGCAATTCGAAAATTCGGATCCCGAATGTCATTCGGGTCTGGGAGCCATATACATATATTACTAAAGCTGAGGCTCCCAGACCCAAATGACATTTGAGAACTCCTGAATGCAATTCGGGTCTAGGAGCCTCAGCTTTAGTATTATATGCATATACTGTATATGGCTCTCCTATTGCCGTAACGGAAATTAGTGTTCAGACCCATTCGGATGCATTAAACCGAAAACCACATCTGATTGGCCAGAAAAGTTACATGTCCGATTCAGTTTAGTTTTTGAACGAAACCTGGACGGGATGCGAAATTCCAAAACGGAAATTCAGACACATTCGGATGCATTGGGATTTGGAAATTCGGATGTGTGCGAATGTCCGAATTTTGGAAAATTTGTATGAATTATGATTCGGAACGAGACGAATTGCACATGTCTAGTTCATGAGAGATGCACTTCAAATTAGAAAGTGTCCCAGTTGGGTAATGTTGCCATGATAGGATTCTTTGGGGTTGATTTACTAAAAGCAAATAGGCTGTTCACTTTCGAATTTTCCCTTAGCTAAGTGAATGAGGTGAAGCTCTGCTGACTTCCATCATCCAATCATGTGCAAGCAAAAATACTTTTTATTTAATTTTCCTTGCAAGTGATTGCGTGTTCCTTGCAAAGTGAATTTTCACTACATTCACTAAGCTAAGCGAAAATTCCCTTGCAAAGTGCACATCTCCTTGCAAAGTGAAGAGCCTATTTGCCTTTAGTAAATCAACCCCTTTGAATCAATATCATGACCAACTTTAGACATGCTACCTGCATCATTTCAGTGATTTTATGTTGGTAAATGAAGGAATAAACTTGTATAATATGCTTTATGAAAGTGTTGAATGTGAAGGTGTGCTTGAACGCTGTATTGCTTGTAATGCTGGAACAATGTAATTCTGCTTTCTTCATTTGATGTGTTGATATCAATGCATTTATCATGTTCTGAGCTTTGGGTTCTGCCATCTCTTTGTAGTACTATTATGAAGAAACAATCATTGAAGAAGGGGAAGTTGTGGGGGAAGTTGCGGAGGTAACGCCTCAGCAGCCGTCCAGTTTAAGCTCACTAAACTCGCTTCTGTAACCTGCTTCTCTTCCATGTTGCTTTTAGGGGATTTTCCATCGGAAACAATAAGGCATAAGAAGGAAACACTGAATCTGGTAACACGCAGTTACCTTGTGATGCTGATAATAGGGGCATTTGTAACCAATTCTGCTTGTCAGGCTGTCACATGTTTCAGAGAACCCCCCTATACAGGGAGTCCATTGCAGTAGATGGAAGGCTTTGCTCTATACATGTGATGGAGTCATGATATTCCCCATTCAAATTTAACAAATACAGTATCTACCAAGTTTATACTTATTATGTCATACCTATCAGTAAAACAGCGCTGCCCATATTTTTTTGGCGGTCTGAAGTTCTTGTAGAGAAAGGCCACATAATATCTAATCATACTCAACAGACACCAAAACCATACTTGTATGGGAAGGCCAAGATGAAAATTGCCATTATCAGACTCAAGAGCATAATAGCTCCATTCAGTGCAAAGTAAAATTTGTCTCTGGAAATGCCTGCTTGCCCCCTTCTTAGAACCTATTAATGGCAGCCAGAATCTTGTGATATCCTAAGATTAATTTAAACCCACCCTGAATTTTTTCCCACTGTGATGTCCCCTCACTTCCCATCCAAGAGATGCAACAGGAAGTGAGGGAATTTTGCTCTCTGAGGTGAACTGTCACCAGAATGCATGTTCTAATTGGAAGACTTGCCCCCACTTTATGTCCTGGCGACAACTGTAAAATATCAGGTTTCTTACCTTCGAGTGGTCAGGACAATCAGAGAGGGCTACCTAGAGAGAAAATAGTGAGTAGTGAAAAAATGACCCTTCCCTAATCGATACAAAACAATACTGTACATACTCTTTAACTATTTTAGACCAAAATTGTAATACTAATTTAAAGCCCAATTAAACTCAATTAAATTAAAGCCCAATTAAATCAGTTAAATACAGTACATCCTAGGTGTATCAAAACAAAAAAAGTCAAATAAAGAGTCCCACCGCACTCCTGACCGAGAAGCCCCATACAATGTGTGGGGGTGCTGAAGTGGCCGCAGATGGCACCGGCAAATACTTGCAAAACAGAAAAATGGTCACCAGCATTTCGTAACCTGTCCGGTCCCTTCATCAGGCAAAGTAAGTGATGAAGGGACTGGACAGGTTCCGAAACATTGCCACGCATGGTGATATGACCTGTGAGAATGAATAAAAGGATTTCATTTTGAAGAAAATCTGGAGTGCTGGTGACCATTTTTCTGTTTTTCAAAACAAAAAAAGGTTCAATGTCTTACAGTAGATTTTCATTCAAAAGCAGCTGCATCCTAAGTATAAAAGACTGTTCCCTGCCAGTATGCTACAGAGCAGGACATTTTCTCTCTGCAGGGAAGAAACGCTATCTGCAGAGGTCCAGCACAACACCCCCTGTTGAGTCAGAGCTCTCCAATCACGGAGGTATGACCTTTGCTGATTGCAGAGCTCTAGCTCTAACTCAGGGGGGGGGGGGGGGGTTTCTGACC
>NW_017306393.1:1434005-1497307 GCF_000935625.1 Nanorana parkeri
CTGTCCCTTCCCCAGGGGGGGGGGGGGTGTTTCTGACCTCTGCAGAGAGACCACCGCTTTACCGTAGAGAGCATGGGACAGGCTTTTCTACTTATGTTATAGCTGCTTTAGAAATAAAGTTAACTGTAAGATATTAAACACTGATTTAAACTCAGAGTTAATTTCAGCCTTAAATGACAGAAGACCAGGTCACACTGTAGCCATGAGCAGCAGATAGCCACTTTAATAATCTACCTCGGTCTATATTAAAGGAGAAGAGCAGGGAGAGTAAAACATAATCTTTCAGCTGCTTAGAGCCAGCGTGAGGCACTGCAGCTGTCCTACACCAACTCTAAAACTGAGAGCTGAGCAATCACATGACCTCCGATCATTTAGCTCTTGGTTTCTTCTTCCAGAGGAGAGGATTCCCAAAGGGATTGCTACCCCCTTTTCTGCTACTTCAGGCAGGGAAGGGGGCGGGCACAGCTGGCTCTGGCTCTAGAGAGGCAGAGCCAGCTGTCAGTTAGTCAGCCAAGGTAAAACACAACAATATTTTCGGGAGCCTTCTCAGCGGCAGAGTGGGTCTGCACTGTCAACTGATAGCAGGTATAAGCCTGCTATCTGCTGACTATAGGTCACAGGTGTACATTAGTAAATGTACTCCTGTGACCCCAAGGAGAAGAAAACCAAGAAAAAAAAAGGTTTGGCTTTACTTCTCTTTCCATGTTCAGTTATGTTTGGGCCAAAAATACTATCACTGAATAATGCCTCATCAGCAAAATCACAGATTCAGTGAAAATTAAACATTTCTTGTTTCAGATGAAAAACGCCCAGCTTTACAAACATTATGAGCATTCAAATAAACCAGAATAAGAAATATTTAGCTCTTGTTGCTGTAGGAGATATCGAGACTGCTGCTTGTGCATCATTTCATTCTTCATCATTTAATTGCCTAATTTATTTTTCATGTTACTATTTGCTTCCATCCATCTAAGTGTTGCTTTATTTTTCTCCACCTTTCTGGCTCGTCTGGTATTTTGGGGCATTGCAGTAAAATAATAAACTTTGTAGACAGTATTAGTTATGCAGCACCCTTTTAGCTCAATAAACACCAGAAAAGAGGGTTAGACCACAGGATACCCCAAAACATGCAAAACACGATCTCAGATCTGGTAACAGACAATACAGGCAATGGACCTTTAAGCTGGGACCAGCAATCTGTGAGTGTGGAACATTAGGAGCCACCAGGTAGCACCATGACCTTCTAATTTGAGAAGTGAGCACTTATTGTGCACCATCGGCAGCTTGTACCCAGCGCTCCGAGACACCTTCTAGATATACCTTCCAGCAAGGCGGCATAAATCCCTTTGGCCCAGACACAAGACCCTCTTTAGGTGTCATCCTCACCCAGCCATCAGGCCTGGGAGACACTGGCTTCCAGCTCAACCTTCTCTCCAGCCCGTAGCCCAGGAGGCAAAAGATCCTTCTCTTACACTGATGTCCTCTCCAGGCAGCAATCTGAGAGGCAAAGACTCTTACCCAAGGGTAGCCGAAATATTTATATCCTCCCACAGCATCCGTTACAGAGAGTTACAGAGAAAAAGAAATGTTCATAAATATTGTTTCCTCTTGCTCTATCTGCTGGAGAACATTCCCCTACAACAGGCAGAAATAAACAATTGTCCAAACATAAGAGAAACCCAACAAATACACAAACAATAACAATCATAACTTAAGCTGGGTACACATGGAGTGAATTTTGCTCCATTGGTGGCTCTATTTCTTAGATAGAAGTCGATCATTAGAAGGAAAGGAACATGATGGAAATTCCTTGGCCGAACGGTGCTTGCAGCTAATCAGCTGACACCGGCGGGCACTGGAAAAGCTACACATACAAAGCTCACAGTGGGAGATGGATCCATCCGCGCTGTTAAGCGTGGATGGAGGAATATGTTATATTCTTTTAAATAATTTTTAGGTATGTTGTGTGAACACATAAACATATACAGGGGTTTTGTCAAATTTGTCTGCAAAAGTGGAAATACACTTTAAGCTTGGCTTCTGTATTAACACCACATTTTCGCCATATCATTCCATCGCCTGGTTATTCATTGCTGTAAGTCATGGATAACCATTCATGCTACTCGTGGTTCATCATCATTCATGCTGTTTAATGTGTAGCTTGTCATTGCAAATTTCATCCGTTTTTGCAAATTATGCAAATGATTTTGACTTGGTGCTATTAGACCCTTGACTGCACAAACAGTGGTAAGTATGCACTTAAAGTTATTGAAAATTGTTTTTTTTTAACAATGATGCATACTATGGCTGATATACATAAACTACTGCAAAGGGGGTGTTGCCTGTGGTGACCAGTCATATTACACCTTACATTTTTGTAGCGTGCACTAGAAAATTCACGCAAACTCCTTGCTGGTTGCTAAGGGTAATATCATAATATTTTCTTCATTCTTAATTAAATATATATATACACACATAAAGATTGTTACCTCTAATCTAAATGACCTGTATGCCACACTAAATACACATAATTAACTCTCAGCTTGTAAACACCATTCTTTAGAACAATAAAGTAGGGTTAAGCTTTTTTTTAGTTTTGGATAGCGTAAGGGAGGGTTATAACTAGGGATGCACTAATACCGGTTTTTCGATATGGAGTACGAGTACTGATATTTTTTTTTTTAGTACTCAGCGATATCGAATACTGATACTGGAAGTCCCATTAAGGAAGCCAGGCAACGTTTAATAACGCGCCACCTGGCTTCCTGATTAGCCGGGAAGCCGGGCAGCGTGTAAAGTCTTGCCACCCTGCTTCCCGATTAGCATGGAAGCAGTCTCCATGCTCCCTCGTCACCAAGTCATGAGGGAGCATGGAGCCGTCTGCCCGGCCAATCAGAAAGCCGGGCAGCGTGTAATGACTCGGTGCGCGGCTCCCTGATACCAGAAGCTCGGGTATGGGGCTAGGCATTGGAGCCCAAAATACTCGGCATTGGCACCGATACTAGTATCGGTATTGGTGCATCCCTAGTTATAACCCCTGTCAGCTTCTTTTGCCATCTGTGTCCCATTGGGGAAGAATTCTCTTTACTTCCTGTTCAATTTCCCTCCAAAATGAGGGAAATCCCTGGTGGTCAGAAGGGTCACAAGACCTAGTGTCCCCATTGGAAGAATTCCCATCTATTCCGCTTCTGATGTTAACCCAAAATTTGGGATTTTCTTTCACTCTCGGTGATAATGGTCACTATAACACATAGATAGGTTGAATCTCCCTAATGGGGCTACAGACAGCAATAAAAACCTTACTGGTGTTCTAATCTCTCTCCGCTTTATCCAAAACTAAAAAAAAAGTTTTTAGCTTCAGTTGCTTTCAAGTGCGTGCACACGGACATTTGTTTGTGGGTGATTTTCCCCACGCAAGAAATGTAAATGCAGGAAAATCGCAAAGGAACTCAGGAGAAACATGAAGCAACTCAGAAGGAAATCATAGGCAACACAAAAACGTTCAAAATGTAACTTGCTCATCAGATTGATGCCTATATACATGAACCCTATCCTCATAAATCATGCAAAAACATAACGTAGGTCTCTCAGACTGTTCTAAGTGATTCTCTTTGCAAAAACTGAAAGTATACCTTAAAATAGTACTACTAAAAAAATAGGTGGGCTGCCATTGTTGACCTCCTGCTCTACTATTGGCCTGGTGCCTCTGGTTTGAACCCTTTTTTTAAGTTAAATGAACCTTTTAAGGGCCACTTAAAAACAAAGACCAGACCTGTGAAAGAAGAGGCATTATATTTACCCCTCCGGCAGCCTGTGTCTATAAACATCACTGCTTCACTGCTCTCTAGCTGATGATGGTATTACACACTACCGGTTTATTAATACCTTCAACCCCCCACTCTGTGCAGTGGTTCTTCCCACCAACTTGTACATCATTACGGGGTGCATGAGTCGATGGGATAAGCCAATATGTGTGGTGGGGGAGCAGGTATTCAACCAGTCAAGAAGAAGTTCAGAAGAAGAGAAGTGGCAACATTTCAAGAAATCAAGAAATGGGCCACCAGAGATGTGAAAATATATGTGTATATATATATATATATATATATACACCGTATATACTCGAGTATAAGCCGACATTAGATCACTCGTATCAAACGAGCAGTGGCGCCTGCTGCTGAATACGATCGCCACCGCCGCTGCTCGGCTTTAATACGAGTGATCTCATTAGATCACTCGTATTAAACGAGCAGTGGCTCCAACTACTCGCCCGGCGCCCGAAACTGCATGTCTCGGGCGTCGGGATACGCTCCATAAGACGCAGGCACATTTTCCCCCTCCTTTTGGGGGGAAAAAAGTGCGTCTTATGGAGCGAAAAATACGGTATATATATAAAATAATCCACCTCATGGTTGGTCACATATGTTTTCTTATTGATTTTTGAGAATTAATCATTCAGGGTTCAACCATAAGACCCTGTTCAAAGATATGTGTTGTAACATGCGCGTTACGATTCATCAAAATGAATGGTACTTGCCATCTCGTTTTCAGCGGGTCTGGTTCACATATATGCATTGTATTGTGGTGCAACCTGTATCGCGGGCTGCTTGGTACTCGGAGTCGGAGCACATGAGAATGTATGATAACGCATGCATTTTTATGCCCTGCAAATGCATGGTTCATGTGGCCCGTCCCTGACAATAGTGCTGTTGCTCTAGATCAGGGGTGGCAAACTCAAATTCATCGGGGGCCGCATCAGCAGTATGGTTACCCTCAAAGGGCCGGTTGTATAGGACTATGCATCTACTCTTTATTATCATAAATAGTTGCCTCTGCATTCAGTTGCTACTGGTTTTAATAATAATTAACGCGATATTTACATATGAATGGGCCGCGACTTATTAATATGCAAATTACTGCAGCCCATTCATATGTTAATATCTCGGCCGATACCGGCACAGTGCAGGCTGCAGGAACAGCACCAGCAAGCTCCGGAAAGAGCACAGAGTAGAGAGGGCTGGGGGAGGAGGTGTTTCTCTGGCCTCCCCCACCAGCGCCCTCTAGTGTCTACTGTGTGGTAGTGCCGACTCTGCTCGCTACCACACAGTAGACACTGCTCTGCACAGAGTCGGCATAGCGGACCGGCCCTGGCTGCTGTGCGGGCCACATTACAAGGTCCGGCGGGCTGGATTCGGCCCGCGGGCCTTGTGTTTGCCACCCCTGCTCTAGATACATTAAAGTGAGTGACACTAAACTCAGGAGTTAAATCTAAAAATGCATAAAGTATCTTATTTGTGTATCACTCGGCTGTAGATCCTCAAATCAGCTCTGAATTGGTGCTGGCACTGTCCTTCCTTCTGGAGGGTGGCTTCTTTTGTTCCCCATGGCACCACCAAACTCACTGCTGTGTTGGAATACAATCTTACGTTTAGTTTACTAATTTGTATTGAGATTGTAGTCCATCATGGGACCCAGCTTGGAGCGGTGACTACTTTACAACACACACAGGGACCATGGGGTACAAAAGTAGCCCCCCTCCAGTATACACCAAGATGTCGGCTCCCAAACATACGAGCGCTGCTATCTTGGTGTATACCAAGATACACAACATGGCCGCCGCTTGTTCTGCATTCTCAATGTGTGGTTTCGGATTCGGAGGCTCGTAGCCTCCAAATCCGAAACAGAAGAAAAATGTGTTTTCTTTGACGAAATGAATGGAAACGTTTTTCGTTTTCATTTGTTTCGTCAGTTTTTTGCAGTGCACATGTCTAAAGGATAGTGTCAGCACCAATTTAGAGATTATTTGAGGATCTACAGCCGAGTGATACACAAATAAGATACATTTCTGTTAATAGTTAAGGTACTTGAATGCATTTTTAAGATTTAACTCCTGAGTTTAGTGTCACTTTAGAGTATAATTTAGGAAAAGATCATGATGAAAACACACATAATTGTTTGAAAACATGCATTGAAAAAGACATGAAAAAAGGATGAAGACATAAACACATAGGTATGAAGCCATTCTTATGAAATTCTTGATTTAATTTTACAAGATCCAAAATAAAATATCTGTTTTGTGCAGAGGAACCATGGAGTGTTTACAGTGGCCTGTACATAAAATAAATGTAGCCTTCCCCAAACTTGGCGTCTTTCTAAAAAATACCTACACCAGCTGCGTCCCTTTCATTTTAACAGCCTCTGCTGTGTGGCAAATTAGTTGCAGATCCTTAACAATACATTTGCTAGAATAAAAAAACATCAAAGAAAAATATCTGACTTATATTTTGTTTTCTCAGCCAAAGGCTGTTGCCCCCACAACACCAGAGGCATCGGCTGCTCCAGGGGAAAGGAAGAAAAGAATCCGTAAAAAGGTGGACACGTCAAAGTTTATGACGCCTTACATAGCACACAGCAAGAAAATGCAGGAGATGTTCAGTCAGGTGAGATTTTATATGCTGATTTATTTGAATTGAATACGTTCCATTTTTACCAGGGCAGGTTACAACTCTTCCTCCTGAGGGGAAATTGTCTCATTTCATATACCCCAATGGTGACAGTATGTTAGGATGAAGTAATGTGAGGATGTCCTGCCATCTAGTGGACAAGGGTTTTGAACTTTTCCCTGCCTTATGTTAAGTGATTACTGCTTGACTAACTTTTTACTAGCAGACAAATTTCAAGAAATACCATAACAACATATCAAGCCATCTTCAACTATGCCCCAGCGACATCACCAACCTCATCTTAAAACATCACCCAAACCGTCCTCTCCGCTCCTCCCAAGAGCTCCTGCTCTCTTGCTTCTTCATCACCTCCTCCCATGCTCTCCTCCAGGAAGTCTCCAGAGTGTCTCCCATCCTATGGAAGTCCCTACCCCAATCTGTCTACTTCCAACTGTTGGCACTATATAAATCCTGTTTATTATTATCAGTTTTGTGTTTGTTATTTTATGATTTCATATAAAAGTTTTCAGACATTGCTTGCACTATTCAAATTCCTTTTCCTTTTTGCACGGGACAATCACCTGGAAGTTTGGCAAACTTCTTATGTTGACGGGGTTTCCTTTGCAATTTCCAGTCACCAGTGGCCACTTAGAACTGATGGATGACATCACATTAAATATATATTGAACTGGAGGTTCACGTTGGAGGTCACATTTTACTTCTACAAAAACAGTGGGGAAATATTTCTTCTGAAGTACCAAATCTTCTTGGAAATCGTGTTTTCTGGACTATATATCATCTTTCTGTGTTCTGCCAAAGTTACCTTTTTGGGTTTATACTAGCACAGACTTTTTGACATACAATTTAATTTTCATTAAACAGTAGAAAGGAGCAAATGGCAAAGTGTAAAGCAGAGTAAAGGACAACTGAATCGCAACAGAGTGTATAAGATGGATTCTGATTGGTTGCTATACATGCTTAGGGCTGCTACCGAACACTGTAGCGACACATGGACATTTTCTTGGGAGAATCGTGGCTTATTCATATGTAAATAGCGCCTCCCATTCATATGTGAATATCACAGTTGAGACTATTTTCAGTGGGGGGCCAGTAGCCCCTATCTTAATTTTGGTTGTCTGCCTGACATCTTGTGCCCGTGTTTCAACCCTATACATGCTGCACTTTTTACGTTTTTCTGCTCGGTGGGCTATAATATTGTATCAGCCTATATGTTTTTCCAGACTGATTATATTAATAATAGACATGTGCGATTGGTTTCGTTTCCGAATCGAAATTCGGACGAATTTTCGGAAATTCGGACATTCGGATGTATCCAAATTCCGAATTACAGACATAACGAATGCAAACGAATCCGAATTTCCATTCCCGAAATTCGGTAGCGTTAGTACGAACGTTCGTTTCGTTTTCTGTTATTATTAGTTTCTTATTGGTTTCGTTCGTTGGAGCAAAGTGACATTAGAGAAGGAGAAAAATATTTTTTCCCCCTCAAATGTCACTTTTGCTGCAAACGAACGAACGAAACGAATAAGAAACGAAACGAATAAGAAACGAAACGAATAAGAAACGAAACGAACAGAAAACGAAACGAACGTTCGTACTAACGCTACCGAATTTCGTCCAAATCCGAATTCCGAATTGACTTTCACACCCGAATCCTGAAAAACTAAATAACACAAATCCGAATTTAAAACGAAACGAAACTAAACGAATTTTTTGTGTGCACATGTCTAATTAATAATGAATATAATAATATATGTAAAAATATGTAAAAGAACATTTCTGGAAGTAAAGCTATAACAAACATGCTATTATTATTGTAATTATTAATATTATTTAGTTAATGGGTGATATTTGAAAATCTTTGGGCTACACACACTATTTTATTTTCCTACTGGAATATTATCAGCTTTCAATAAACCTTTGCCAAGATGTTTTGGCACAGAACAGTAATATTTTTTGTACCAATCACATGATCAATTCAAAGCAGTGCTCTTGCCTTTTTTTTGTAGACAAGCCATAAAACCCTCCCACTGAGATGTGACTGAGTACATAGAAACTTCCACAGTAAAATAAATCCAGCGGCACACCTCTTGTCACTTTATTTAGACTTGCACAGGTCAGCTCAGTCCTGCCCCTGGTCCTCCCCTTTAATGCATTTCACCCTCTCCAGGGATTGTAGAGGCTCTATGACTAAGCGTTGGTTAGGGTGAAATGCGTTAAAAGGTGGATCAAGGGCTGGACTGAGCCAAGCTGTGCAAGTCTGAATAAAGGAGTTCATCAGTGTGACAAGCTGTGTGGCTAAATTCTTTTTACTATGTAGGTGTGTACATTAGAGCCTAGATGAGCTCAGCCAGGGGGCACCTGTTTTTCTTCCCTGCTGTGTAGGTGTGAAGCAGCGGTGTTGCAACATGTTGAATCTGATTACTTATAAAACAATTTATCTTACTCTTAGAATAAATATAAAGAAAAATTTGAAAAACATCGGGGAGAGCCATATGCTATCACAATGGATACTCCTGAACTCAAGAGGATCAAGAAGGCCCAAAATCAGCTGAGTGAGGTAAGTCAGCTTATACAGCAATTTCTAATTGTCACATGATAAATTAATTCTTTATATTATAATATAGGCCTACCAAGCTAAATCTGACCATAGATGCACAGATCTCTCCTGAAAAGCAACCACTGGCATGCAATACATTCACCCTCGTATCAGATGCGGAGACCCTAGACGCACCACTGCTGGAACTCCAGTCAAATCCTTTTTTTATTAAAAGCAAAATAAGTTTTTAACCATTGCACTTTCTGCTGCTGTCCCCTTTGAAGGTATTTCTCATTGTAGCCTGTCCCTGTGGCAAAAAAACACCAAGACAGGAAATGAGTGGAAATCTCTCAAACAGTGAAGCAGACAGCAATTAAAACCCAACAGAGGTTGTACATCTTCCCATCCCTGTCCAAACTAAATAAGAAAAGTATTTGGCTAAAATGTTATTTTAAGCAGAAAAAGTAAACCTGCCATGAGAAATATATGGTGGTTACCATTGCTGGACTCTTTCTGAATATGCTAGTTGACCAGAAACAAAAATACTTTAACAAAGTAACAGATGTAGAACAGGCCAGCAGTGAATGAAAGTCAGAGGGTTACATTTAGGAAATACTGTAGGTTATTGGTAGGGCCACATGGGAAATGTAATCTCTGTGCTGCAAAGTGTTTGAACTACTTGTTGGTAGTCATGTCATTTGCAGCATAACAAAATCAGGCTACTGCTAATGAGATAAAAGGGCCCTCCCATTCTGCAGAGAAGAAGGTTGAAGATTTGGAACCCAGTGTGTCACATGGTCATAGATTTTAGATAAGTAAACAAGAGATCTTAGATATTTCTTTTTTCAACCCAGTAATTCGTTGGAAGGGGTTATTAAGGGTAGTGGATGGGTCACATTCCCAGCAATCAGATTTCATATTCAGAGAATTATACAATTCATAAACAATGATTGCTTGGATCTCTTTGTATGATTTTGCTTAAAATAGGCAGATCTACAAAGACATATTCCGGAAAGTAAAACATTGATGAATGAGAAGTTCCCATGATCTGGCAGGAGCATACACTCTACTGCCTTCCACCTGAACTATGATATATGTTTTATGTATATAAGGGTATGTTGTTCTTAGGATGTTATTCTCATATAGGTGAAGTATCGTATGGATGGCAATGTCTCCAAAACCAACTGTCATGTAGACGGAAAAGCCAGAGACATTGAGCACGCCAAAAAAGTGTCTCAGCAAGTGAGCAAGGTAAGTGAGCTTGGTGTACCCAGGTACGCTCTGTCTGCTGTCAGAAGTAATTCATGGCTGACTTGAATACTCTGCTGTTTTAGATTCTGTACAAGCAGAATTGGGAGGACATTAAGGAAAAGTACCTGTTACCCCCTGATGCACCTGAGCTGGTGCAGGCTGTGAAGAATACTGCAATGTTCAGCAAGGTAAAAAAAACTCCCTTCAATTCTCTAGTTACATAATTTTAATCTAATTTTCAACAGTATAAGGGTAATCACATGCCTGTCAAAGCCATTAAAATGGGGACAGGGTCTGACTGTCAAGTTCTGGAAGTCAATCCTGCACCTCCACTACCTTTGGACGGTGTTGCTCTTTAGCTACTGTAGGCTGCCATAGAGCATTGTTAGTTGATCATGAAAGTATCCTAGCAGTTCAGTTCTCTCAGCTCATATTTCACCTTCCTTATCCACAAGGTAGTCTGTCAATTTTTGACTCTGCTCACAGTCAAATTCTTGCTGCCGAAAGGGAGCTAGCTCTGCTTACCCCAAGGCATTGGGGACCTTGCCTGCTGCCGACATGCACAATGAAAATCCAAAGGAATAAGTTTGCATAGTTCTCTGCTCAACCGTAGATATATTGAATAAACAGTATGCACAGGTAAACAGAAATAAACAGGAGAGGAACCTTGACTTTGTGATAAAAACACATCAAAAGTTTCTCTTTTTTTTTCAATGCCTGTTTACATGGGCATACTATTTATACAATAAGCCTATGGCTAAGCAGAGAACTACAGTGAATTCTTTTTTGGGATTTTCATTGTATCTGCTCACAGTCTTTGGAATATGTTGAGCACATCCCTTGTTACATCAGACAGAAAAGAACAACATAATCAGCAATATTATTTAATATGGAATGCAGACATACATTTTAATGTGTAAGTTTTTTTTTGTAAAAAACTAATAGAAAGGGAAAAATTATAAATATATACAAAAAAGTGAGGTAATGGCCCACATAAGTGTTGGTTATGTGTTTAGATTAGGCACTGAGATCTTGAGGAATGCTGAATTAAGTTTTACTTTCTTAGAAGAACATTATATCAGAATACAGCATTGTGAAGAAAACATAGAACGTCCTGTGCATCATAGATAAGCATGCACATAGAGACGAGCTTTAAAAGACAAATTACAGAACATTAGAATACGCTGTTGCATTTCCAACAATAAGAGTCTTGCCATGTTGTATCTGTAGACCTGCAAACAACACATATCCACCAACTGCAGTCTTGCACTTAAGGGTTCATTCATACCAAATGTGTTAGGGCTGCACTGGCTGTTGTGTCCAAAGCAAGACAAGGCAATTTCATACTTGATACTGCAACCCAACCCAGCACTCAGTGTCTTTACCCACAACACTACTTGAAAAGTTACTTTTTACTGATGCTGCAATACAAGAAACTGCAGCATACAAGAGAGAGACTGATGCACGGCACAAGACACTATGTTAGTGATACATGCATGTTGCAAGACATTGTTTTGTTAGGGACTACTGCCACAAAAGACTATTGGAAACTGATTTTAAGATAGAAGTTGCTGCTATTTAACAAGAGACTGAGAGGCCGTTGTCATGTAATAACATGCTTTAAGGGGAATTTCTCAATAAACATGTACCCTGGTAAATGTATAGCACCACATTTGACTTCTGTCCACATTCCAGTCCTTCAGCAATCAGTATTGGAACACTGCCCACTATTACCAGCATCTCCATGCAACTCATTCACAATGAATGGCACTGCACCATAGTAAGTAAGTTACTGCGTTTTGGCGTGCATTACTGCAAAGCACAATACTGAATAGGCCCTTAGAAAAAAAAATGAAAAATGGCAAACAGGCAACATTTAAAACTGACAACATTTGTAATCCTTCCTTGATATGCTAGAAATTAAGCGAAAACAGTTTTGGCTGGAGTTGTGCTTTAACATGAACTTTTATATAAACAAGAACAAAGCCCCAATCCTGAAATGGCTCATAGCAGTCCTATACAGCCAAATAACATGATGTCTGATTTAACGTTCTTGTACCATCCACTCTGTAATGTGGGTAACCTGTGGGTACCTGACTCCTGGCAGGACGCTATCACAGATGTCCTGTACCCTAGTCTGTTGCCTTTTTTGTCTCACTTGTGTTTTGACCTTTATTTAATCTACCTTTTCTTATTCATGTTTCTTTTTCCAATAGAAACAATACACAGCAGATTGGGATGAAGATAAAACAACGTATTTTCCTTACTCTGATAGTCCAGAACTAAGGAGAGTTGCTAAGGCACAGAAAGCGCTCAGTGATGTACGTATACTTAAAAAATTCATGTATCACATTAATATGTTTCTAGAATTGTGACACATAAGACCTTTTCTATGTAAATATGCATTGTAATAATTGTACAAATTCTGCAAGGCTTTTTTTTTTTGTCCGTAAGCCCACTGGGGAGATTGTTTTCATTTTTTGTCACAGTGAGGCAGGAAAGCACAAAACACAATAGAAACATTATCAAAAATTATAACTTTCCCTCATGCTGCTTAAGATTTGCTTTCGGTGTCCCCTTTGGAGGGATTTCCCATCACTTCCTGTGCTTTCCAGAAGTGAGGTGAAATCTCCCCAATAAGGACACCAACGGCGATAAAAACCTGACAGATTCCAACCCTTCTCTGCTCTACCCAAAAGAAAGTAAGTTTTGGCTGAGATGAGATTCAACAACTTGCTGTTTTATACCACCTTTTGCATGTCATTAACCTTAACTTGTTTTCCACACAGATTAATTATAAGAAAGGACACAATCAACAGATGCTGCAGTTCACACAGCTGGCTGACCGACCTGACATTGCGATGGCCAAGAAAGTGTCTCAACAGCTGAGCGATGTAAATTCAATTTATATTCCCTCCTACCGCCTTTTATAGTCTATTTGATTCCATCTCTTTCATGTTCCTTCCCTCCACCTTTCCTTTCTGCCTTTCTTCTTCCTTTCTTTTATCTCAGCCTTCCTTTTTTTTTTTTACATTTAAATCCTGACATGTTTTCTAACACAGATTAAATACCGTGAGGATTATCAGAAGAAAGTAAAAGGCAAATGGAGCCAGACCCCGTGTTACGAAATTGCAGTCGCCAGAATGAATTCCGATAACCTGAGTAGCGTGAGTACTAAAAGACATTGCTGCAGAAGATAGTAACCTTGTGTTTTCCAGCCTCTGTAGAACTGTTATTTCCCAGCATGCCCTGCAGGGCATGTGTTCTTTAGTACCTTTGAGGCCATATTGAAATGTCAGCTCAGTGTACAGAACGTGAATTGGTTCTGACTCATTTCCTTCTTCCAACAGATAAAATATCAAGCAGACTTTGAGAACGCTAAAGACCAAATCTACTTCATGCAGACAGAAACCCCAGAATACAAAGTTAACAAGAAGGCAAGACTGAACGCTAGCACGGTATGGGAAAGCTAGGATGTTTTTCTGCAATAAAAACAAAAAAATCAATTACATTCATTTTTATATCTTAGCAGTTTTAAATCTATTTTTTTTTTATATTTACAGTTGAAATATAAAGAAGATTATGAGAAGTCCAAGGGACCCACATCTTACCATACTCTTCCTGCCACAGAAAACCCCTTACTGCGGCAACTCAGAAAAGCTGGCAATGCACTGAGTGATGTAAGTTCTAGGCCTACAGAAACACCTACAGACTATTAGACTGGTGAATAAACTTTTCTGATGATCCTATAAAGGAAAAAAAAATCTGATGATCTCTCTGCAAGTGGCTGGAGCCAGCCGTGAGATGATGGCTGGCTCCGCCCAGCTGTCAGAAGCAGGCTGTCGGCCGGCCAATGGCCGGCCATTCGGCCAGCTTCGCCTTTCAGCGCGGCTCAGTCGAGCCGAGGCAAATGCCTTCGGCTCGACTGAGCCGCTCGGCCAACTTCGGGAGCTGTACAGGCTATAGTGAATAGCCCTTGCAGCAGCCCTTCGGTTCTACAGAACCGAAGGGGTCCTGGGGCCGAAGCTAGACAAAGGATCAGCTGAAGCTACGTCTAGATCCTTCGGCAGCTTTGTGAATAGACCACTAAGAAATTAAAGACGCTGATGGATTGTTACTTCTATCATTATGTGCACAATACATCTGTTTTTAGGTGGCATGAATCTTATAATACTTCTCAACACAGGCCTGATACATAGCTATTGTGACATATTGCAATCTCATCTCTTTTTTTTCTTCTTTCCTTTTCAGATATTGTACAAGGAATCTTATGAAAAAGCCAAAGGATCCAGTATTAATTACTGCGACACCCCTAAGTTTCAGATTGATAATGTCCTGAAGAACTTCAGTGATGTGAGTATTGCCCAAAGTTTCTGATGAACCGGAGTCTAGGAAATAATGATTGGAGTACTTGGACAATATAATACTACTAAGGAACATGGGGACTTCAGGATCCAAATTTGGTATCATATAGGTAGAAGGGGAAGAGTGAAGAGGAGAATGCCTGAAGGGGATGGACAAATGGCATGAGGTTTAACAGGGCCTATAGATGAGAATGTGGTCAGAAGATGTTTCTTTAAATCAGTGTTTCTCAACCTTTTTTCAGTCATAGCACCCTTGAAAAAATTCAGAAGGCCTGAATGCAATGCAACATTGCCAAAGTATATCTTAAGACCCTAGTGAGAGGATTTCAGACTACACTCTATCACGATCATTATACCTGAGCCGTTGAGGTGAAGAAGCGCCTCTGCTTTTATTAGCAAAAGCATATAGGAATTTAAATTACATTTATAACACATTTTTTTTTTTACATTTTGCACTAATGAACACCATATAGAAACATCATCAATAAAAATTTTGGAGGCTGGATCAAGATTTCAGAAAATACAACCTTATGAACTACTAAGATTAAAATGATTTTCATAGTCTGATAACAAGAGCATTTCATGAAATAATGAACTATAGTTAAAGTAACTTGTTAGTCCTTCGGGAATCAACCGCACAGCTAAAGCATGGGGTGGCAAAATGACCACCACTTCAAATGTTTTTTTTTTCCAAAAATGTTTTATTAAAGTTTCAGCAATTTTTACAATAGTAAAACATGCGTCATCACTTCAGAAGAATAGGTATGCAGTGCAGTATTTAATCACATCCATGACAAACCATAAAGAATATGCACAATCCACATAACACAATGAATATATCGTCACCTATAAGCATTCACCTTTACAGTACCATCAAGCAGTACCCACATTTCCGTAAGCCACACTCCCTAGGGAGGTCGTCAATCATGGCCTACCTGCAAAGCCCCCAAGGCATTCGACGCATCATTGCCAACACTTTAATTTAGAAAAATAGGGATTTGCTGAGATTGGTCCTATTTATTATAGTCTGTATATAAACAACCATGTAAATACAATTCAGCCAGATTCAAATGTCTATTCTCAGTTTTTTAGAATCTGAAACAGACTCCTTACAATGATAAATAATAAGATCAGATTCTCATGTGGTGACCACATATAATGCCCGGGATTTAATAAACGGGTAGAGTGGAGGAGTAGAGCATGTTCACTTTGATGGTCTCAGTTTACTTTCATGATGAATGAGGTAAAACAAAGTGAAGATTTTCTTTGCAAAGTAAATCCAATCATATGCAAGCAAAAGGAAAAATACAGGATATTTGCTTGTTTGTGATTGGATGATTGAAGTTAGTACAACTTCATCTTATTCACTAAGCTTTTTTTGCTAAATGAATTAGCTTAGTGAATAAAAGTTTTTTCTTATTTCAATTATCCCATCATGTGTAAGCAAAAATCCTAGTTTTTTATTTGCTTGCACATGATTGGGTATGAATCATGAAAGTGAACATGCTCTTCTCCTTTAGTAAATCAGGGTCAATGTGTTCTATAGAGTGAATGCCACTTTTAATGATTTGTGTTATTACTTTTAACTCCTTTTACACCTTGTTTCATCCTACAGCTTAAATACAAAGATCACTATAACAGGAAAGTTCTTGGACATTATATAGGTAGCTATGAGAACCCGTATATGCGTCACTGCGCCAAGGTCAATTCTTTAGTAAGCGAGGTAAGTAAAATCTACCTACTTGTGTTGAAGAACATCCACTGTATATGTATTTCAGAACATCATATCACACATCATACTAATAACCATTTTTCATTTCCCTTTTAGAAAAACTATAAAGCTGACTATGAAGAGGAAAAAACCAATTGTTACTTCCCACAGACTATTACCCAAGCATATGAAGCTACTAAGAAACTAGATCAATGTAAAGATGTAAGTATGCAGTTTTTGGTTGATACTCCTATGCCCACTATGGGGAGTTCCATTTTCTCTTTCAGATTTTGTATTTAATGTTACTTTATGGAGAATGCAATAGGGAAATTGGCTGAGATAGGAATGGGAACATGGGAACATAAAACTGGAGCATAGCCAAATGTTTTAGTTGCGTGCCCTGTGTCATACCAGAACTACAGGAAGTATGGGGAATCTCCACAAAACAGGACACAAAAAATTCTGACAAAGGTTCTAACGCTTATTTTATGCAAAATGAAAAAAACAAAATGGTGAATTTTCATTTGATTGTTTCCATAAAATGAGATTACCCTAGTCCATTTCAGGAGATTTTAGCAGTCTTGGGTGGCAATAATTATGGATACCTTTACCTTGTGACATCTCTGCATGAATATTTTAGGAACGTTGTCAAAGAAAGATGTATCCATCCCGCACACAGACCTCTTGCCTCCAAAGTTCTGAGGTGCCCAGCCAGTGGTGGCATAGCTAGAGACTCGGTCATTGCCTGTGTCTGGATTGGAGAGAAGGGGAGATATGTAATATTTTGTGAATTTCAGAAAATACAAAGTGTTCTGTGAATAAACAAGTGGAAAGGAGGAGCAAACAGTGTGGCTTCTGCGTATGAGAGCCCCCAGCTCACCTATCCCAGCTCACCTGTCACAGAAGTAAAGCAAGAGCTAAACTATCTGGCAATAGTGAAACTAAATATTACACAAATGGCAGTGATCCTGAAGGTGGCATACATTTTAATTAGTTGTTACACAGCAAAACAGTTTTTGCCTCAAGTTCTTTGTGCCAATAAAAAAAACGAAAAAAAGACATTAGCAATGTAAGAGATCTGAATTGGTTCTTCACTTGCTTTAAGCAAGTTCTCCCTGTGCTTGCGTGGGTTTCCTCCGGGTACCCTGGTTTCTTCCGACACTCCAAAGACATGCTGGAAGGTTAAATGGTTCCTCCCTAAATCGGCCCTGTATTCGTGGTGTGCAATAGGGACCTTAGATTATAAGTTCCTTGAGGCCAGGGACTGATGTGAGTGTACTACGGAAAGGGCTGAGTAAATTGTCAGCACCATATAAATACCTCTAATGAATAAATAATCTAAGGGGACTGTCAGCAAGAGGTTACTATGACTCTAAACAATGTAGATAACTTTTGTAGAATTGCCTGTTTTACAACATAGAGAATTCTGACTTTGATTTTGCACATTTTATGAAATCCCGCTCCAAGACTTTTCAGCTTGTGGATGACAGAATCTTTACTCTTTTCTTTCAGCACATCTATAAGAAACATCCCGACACATTTAAATTCACTCAAGTAACAGATTCTCCAGTACAGCTTCAAGCAGAAGCCAATACCAAGCATCTTAGCGACGTGAGTATTTACATGGTCCCCCGTTACATACGCCTTTGTGTGTTCATGTTGCTTAAAGATTCTCTGCAGAAATGGCAATTTAAATATGCTACTTTGAGTTTAGGGCCCTATTTATTGTAGGCTGCCCTGAGGTGTAGGTAGGATCAAGAGGTAGTTTTATACTTATTGTAAAAAGTCTGATATACAGACGCTAGTTAGACATCTCTTGCACTGAAGGGCCTCAACTAAAGCCCGGTGTAGACCTATGCGATCCGGGATTGCGCGTCCCAGAATGGCGCAGTCCTGCACAATGCAGGCAGCGATTGCGGTGCGGCCCCATTGATTTCAATGGAATGACATCTGCGTGTCACTCCATGGCAATCGCAGAAAAAAGGTACAAGTAACTTTTTTTCTGCGATACACGACGTGCGGCTGTTTTAGCCAGGGGCGGAATCGCGGCGGGAAACCGTGCGATCCGTCCGGTGCGACTGGGGTGCCAGTAGAAAATAATGGCACCCACAGCGCAATCGGTGCACACCTAGACGACTCCTGACCGCGCGGTGTGGTGTCGCCTAGGTGTGCACCGGCCCTATGGCTCTTCAAATGGGACCCAGGATATATAAAAGAAAAACAAAAATAATACACTGATCATCAGGAGTCCGGAAAATGTTTAATCCAGCACATTTTGGGGATTTAAGGAACCCCCCCCCCCCTTCATCAGGGCTCCAAGTTGACTGGAAAGGGATAGTGGACTTGAAAGGGTTAAATGATTTGGGAATATTGCTTATGTTGTGTAATCTGGCATCTGCAGCTGGTTGTTCCAACCCTGTGATGTTTTTAGAAAGCAAAACTAAAAAGTATCAAACAAGAGAAAGAAGAGTTAAAAAAAAAGCCTTCTGGCTGCTCTCACTATATTCGTAACCTCCCAAATACCCAAGTAAAAAGAAATAAAATAAGGAAAAATGTATTGCACATTTACATTTAGTGCGTGTCTGTAATTCTAACCTACTCTTATTAAACTAACTCCATCATATAATAGTAAGTTCTGAGGATTTTACATTGATTAAAAGGTGGTTCATTATATCACTCTGGAATTCACTTTACAGCCAGTATTGGCTCCCTGCTTCACCAATGACAGAGCAGATTGAGGAATGGACGTTCCACGGTCTGGTTCCGCTCTCCATCCTTACACTATTTGCCGTGGTCCTGGGGCCCCCAGAGGATGAAAATCATGGCGGGATGCAGGGGGGAAGGCAGCACAGTACCAGGCTAGTACAAGAGATCATGCTCCTGACTGGGCCCGCTTCTGCCCCAGGCCCCATAGCAGCCACATTGGCTGCTATGGAGATAGTTCCAACCATTGGTTGCTTAATCAAGCATGGTTCTGACTGGAGATGTTGACGTATTGAACTCGGAGCCGGATCATCCACAAGGCAACCTAGGCAAGAGCCTAGGACCCGGAGGCTGTCAAGGGGCCCTGTCAAAACCGTTATGTTCATGCAACAAACCAGGTGCATAGCACAATTGGTCAAAGTTGGTCACTGTTACTGCATAAAGGAGGATACACTTGTAGGCAGTAGGTGTCTGAAGTAATGGACCATGTCAGTACATGCAATGAAAATGGCCATCTTCCCTGTACCTATTACTGTCCATATAAGTAAAAGTCGAAGGGGTGGGGGGATTGGGGCAACGCTGTTACCTTACTAGGGCCCCTTTTCACCATCTATCTCTGATTGAACTTTATTAACCAATAAATCTCAAATGATTTTCTTTTTTTTTTTAGCTGAATTATAAAGCAAAGCATGAAAAGGAGAAATTCAAGTGTTCTATTCCAGAAGATTCTCCATTTATACTTCAATCTAGATTAAACGCATATAATCTCAGTGATGTAAGTAATTACCTTCTTACTTCTATCTTTCTGCAAATAGTTGGGATTTAACCATCCAGAATCTAATGTGTTATTTGTATAAATTGTGTGAAAGGGAGAAAGAATAACATTTCCAATAGGAAACATGAAAAAGACATGTTCGTGTTATTAAAAAAGCAGAAACAAGTTTTTGTAAGAACATTATCACATATATTTGATGAATTTTTTACATTAAAGCTTAAATAATTCCCAAACGCTTTGTTTTGGGCAGAGTGAGGAAGGGTTAGATTTTCACACAGTTTCCTTTGCTGTCTGTGTTTCCATTGGAGAAATTAGCCTTAACAGATCTTGATTTACTAAAGCTGTAGAGTTTACTTTGCAAAGAACATCCAATCATGGTCAAGGAAAATTATTAAAAAACAGGATTGTTGCTCACATATGATTGGATGATTTAAAGCCTATCTTGGGAAATAAAAAACAACACAACTTCACTTCATTCACTAAGCTAAATGAGGATGTCATTTTCTAAGAGAAAATTCAGTTAGCTTAGTGAATGAGGTGAAGTCAGTGGAGGAACAATCGACATAGCAACCCAGGCGGCCGCTTTGGGACCCGGGGCGCAGGGGGGCTCGGCCAGGACATCCCCCTGATGCTCTGCGGGTCGCCTGGGTCACTATGGCATCTCAGGCTGCTGGCTGTAACTGGTGGCTGTGAGGAGGAACACACCGCTGTTCAGATCACTAACAACCTGCCAGTGGGCCCAGTCTCCTCCTCACAGCCGCTGCTAAGTCAGTGACAGCCAGCAACTGCAGAGGAGGAGGCGGGGCCCGACGATGGAGAAGGCGGAGCCTGGTGATGGAGGAGGCATAGTCCAGCAGTGACTGTGGAGGAGGAGGCAGACAGCAGATCTGGGCTGACAGTTAAGAGGGTTTGACCAGTCCACCTGAGCCCCTGCAAAGCGCACCATAGATAGTCTATGGTGGGCTCTGCAGGGTCACTCTCAGGTGGGCTGTTTGGGATATCAGGTGGGTGTAACTTAACTAGAAATCATAAGGCCTCATACAAAATTTTGCTATGGGGCCCTGTGATTTCTAGTTATGCCCCATGGGTGAAGTTGTGCTGATTTCAATCATTCAATCAAGTGCAAGCAAAATCTCAGATTGTTTTACATTTTCCTTGACTGGATGACTTTTCCTTGATATGATTGGATATTCTCTGCTAAGTTAAAGTGACACTAAACTCCGGAGTTAAAAATACATTCAAGCAGTGGCGTCACAAGAGGGGTGTGGGGGGTGCAGCCCACACCCGGGTGACACCATTGGAGGGGTGACACCAAAATGACTGGCAGTCATTTTGGTGTCACCCGCTTTGAAATGTCGGGCACTCGGTCTTGGACCAAGAGCCCAACAGTTGCAGGAGAGGAGAGGGAACTCGGCGGCATACCATATCCCTCCGGGTGAACGTCCCCTCCTCTCTCGGCCGGCGTCCATCACCAAGATGGCCGCACATGTGCGATGACGTCATTGCGCACGAACGTGATGACATCATGGCGGGGTGTCCCCTCGTACCCGCTCCGGGTGACACCCGGCCTCGGCATTCAAGTGCCGTATGTATGTATCACTCGGCTGTAGATCCTCAAATCATCTCTGAGTAGGTGCTGACACTGTCCTTCCTTCACTGTAGTCTCTCTCTCCTGTTCCTGCCTTGTGATTATGATGACAGCACACATTCTCGGGTCTATATCAGACTCTGTACTCAGGGATGGAGGATACAGAAGAATCCCACATTCTGAAGTTTTAAAATGCCAACGATAACCTTTGAAATGTATCTGGCAGCTGACACAAGGCAATGGTTTAACATGATAGACAAGCTAGACAGATGGATAGACAAATAGATGGATTTAACAGGAAGATGCCACATATGAGCTAATGTGGAATATTTTTACATAATTCCATTTATGAATCAGATTATTTGTTATATTTTATTTAAATTTTTTTTTGATGTGCTGATAAAGGACATTGACTATTGTTTTACATTTCACAGTTTTCGAGTTTCGTGATGGGTTAAAACCGCTGCCAGGGTTTTTACTGCTATCTGGGGCTCCATCAGAGAGATTCTTACTTCCTGTCCTGCTGATAACATTTTACCAGACAGGAAGTGAAGAGAACTCTGCAACATCAACACAGACAGAAATAGATAGATAGATAGATAGATAGATATGCAGACAGAGGGCACGATAGACACAGACAGACAAAAAACACTTACCTTGGTTTTATTTTATGTTACAGAACTGTTACAAATATGACTGGGACAGATCAAAAGCAAAGAAATTTGAAATTAAGATTGATGCAATTCCCCTGGTCGCAGCAAAAGCAAACAGAAAGAAGGCTAGCGATGTAAGTAGAAATTCATTATCTTTTTTACTGTGGCGAGAATGTATGTTGATACAATTTCCTCTTTATTTACTAACTTTTATTTTTGGCTCAGCACCCAGTCACACTATGCATTGCATTAATGTACATATTGAGCCACGCTGCGTTAAAACACTCCATTCTTTGTGTCAACACATCTCATTGACCCATTGTGATAAACCTTGTTTAAAAAATATCCAAAAAGCACCAAGAATTCACTGCTCCAATTCCTGTCTTTCAGTCAAATGTATGCAGCGGGTGCAGGCTACAGTGGGCTCCCACTCCTTTGGCAATTCTTGTACAATCAGCCGCACAGAAGCCGCTGTCCATAAAAATCCAACTTTATTCTGGTAACAGTCCAGATAAAATCCAAAATCAAGCGTGTTACAGCAAATACATCACCATGACATCTCTCCCACACCAACGCCTCTCACGCATTTCACCACCTGGGCTTAATCATAGCGGTCAGGTGGTGAAACGCATGAGAGGCGTTTGTGTGAGAGAGATGTAATTTGCAATAACACAATAAAGTCGGATTTTGCTGGACACCGGTTTCTGTGCGGCTGATTGTACAAACCTTGTTTAAATATTTGTAAATGCTACACTCGAATGTACAAGACCAAAACTATTCAAAGGTACAGATTGTACAAATTATAGCTGCCGCATTTTCAATTCACTCCATTTTCCTGTTTACCGTGATCTTGGCACTGTAATTGTCATTTTGAATTATGGCATCCAATCACAATGTGGCTTCTGTCTCCGCAGGTGGAATACAAAAAAGACTATGAACGTAACAGAGGAAAGATGATTGGAGCACTTAGCATTCACGATGACCCCAAAATGCTGCATTCTAAGAAAGTGGCTCATAACCAGAGCGACGTAAGTATATGGTATTATTATGGTTAAATATGTACTATGTACTATCATTATTATTCATACGTTTTGTTGATTGCCACAATCTAGCAGAAGAAATAATATCATTTTAGATGTTGGTAGTTGTTAGCCAGGAGCCACAACAGAGGAGGGCCTGAGAGGTGATAAGTGACAGAGGATAGTTAGAGAATAACATTTGATTTTTAGAACAGAACAATTTTCAATGCACACCTAAAGCAGAACTCTGGGGGAACAGTTTCTTAACCCTTGCAGTGGGGCTCCCCCCGCACTGCAAGGGTCAAGTGCTTGTTTTTTTTCTAGGTTAAAAAATAATCCAATCCTTGGAGCCAGCTTGCTCCACCAGTCCCTTCTGCCTCGCTCCCCCTCTGCTGCAGAGGCCTAAGTTCCCATGAGTCATTATGTTCTATACACCGGGTATAGGATGTTAGAACACCAAGGGACATAGTATCGCTGCAGCGGAGAAGGAGACATGTGGAAGGGACTGGTGTAAAAGCAAGCCAGTTCCAAGGATATTTGTTATTTTTGAACATAGAAAAAAATGAGCACTTAACCTTTGCAGTGTAGGTGTAGCCCCACTACAAAAGTTAAGAAAATAGTCCCCTAGAGTTCTGCTTTAAACCACAGCTCCAGTTAAAGTTTTTTTTGATCAGTTTTGTGTAGAGTAGGGAAGGGTTAGAAGTAAGGATGAGCGAATCTGCCTGTGTTTGATTGGGGAACAGTTTCATGTTTCTTGCTAAACAGTTGCAGCAGAGAGGAGGGGATCCGGCGGCATATGGGATGAACGTCCCCTCCTCTTTCTGCCTGCGTTCATCACCAAGATGGCCACGCATGCACGATGACATCATCGTGCACGTGCATGGTGAACGACTTCCGGGGCGCCCATCCTTTTCAAAGGAGTCTGCCATTGCTGACTTTTTATTCAAAAAAATGCTAGTTGCCTGCCTGCCATGTTCACCCTCTTATATAAGGACTGCTGCCTTTACTTACCTGCATACCTTTTACAGTTGGCTGGTGCAGGAAGTATTAAACTAGAGGGGATAAGCACTTCAGCCTGCCAAATATCATTTAAAGTGGATGTAACCCAAAACCTGTTTTACAGAATATCAGGCATCATGCCTCCCAGTATAGAGTTTGTTGGAGATGATGTTTTGTAAATGTTGTCTATCTGGTAGACCTGCCATGGTGTAGTTAAATATCAGTACTGTATACAAATATAGTTATGAATAACTCCCTCTAGATAACTACAATATTTTAACTTCCTCTTGTAGATAACTGAAAATGTTATTTCCTTTGAAGCACTTGCAGTAAAAATGCATGCCAAGGCACAATAAGTTGTAGTTAAAGTGTATGTCAAAGCAAAAACATCTGCAGTACATACACATTTCCCCATGTTTTATCACTTTATGGACCCTACAAGTACACAAAAATACCTGTTGAACAAGAAATGCATTTAGCTCTGACAACACACAGTGTTTTTGTGGACTGAGTAGTGTCAGCCCTGCCCAGTCTCTTTGGCTAAACTTCTCAACCACTACCACTCAACAACATAAGGGGCGGTTCATTCCGTAGTCCAAGATAACTCAACAACATAAGGGGGGATTAATTCCGTAGTCCAAAATAAAAACTAGGAGGGCTTAAGATAACACAGGAAGTGTGCAGAGGACACAGGACAGCTCTGAATGTCTGACACGATCGGCATGTTTTTAGAACCTATTGAACAGATATAATAAAATGCTTCCAATTGTATTAAAACAATTATAAAGGGAGCAAATAAGACAAGTTCATGTTAAGGTTTACATACACTTTAAGTCAAAGTGACACCAAACTCAGGAGTTAAACCTTAAAAACACATTCAAGTACCTTAACTAATAACAATAATGTATCAATCTGCTGTAGATCCTCAAATCATCTCTGAATTGGTGCTGACACTGTCCTTCCTTCTGGAGGGTGGCTACTTTTGTTCCCCATGGTCCCTGTGTGTGTTGTAAAGTAGCCACCACTCCAAGCTCACTACCGTGATGGACTACAATCTCAATACAAATTAGCAAAATAAACATGAGATTGTAGTCTATCACGGGAGTGAGCTTGGAGCAGTAACTACGTTACAACACACACAGGAACCGTGGGGAACAAAAGTAGTCACCCTCCAGAAGGAAGGCCAGTGTCAGCACCAATTCAGAGATGATTTCAGGATCTACAGCCGAGTGATACATTATTGTTATTAGTTAAGGTACTTGAATGAGTTTTTAAGGTTTAACTTCTGCGTTTAGTGTCACTTTAAGCTGCAAACAATACTATTTTTAAAATCCATTCATTTTAAAATAGCACAACCTCCCTAAAGAAGAGGTGTGAAGAGCATTTGCAGACCTCAGAAGGAAGCGAAACCTAAAAATACCTCAGCCATAAAAATGGGATGTTGGATAGTTCTTACAGTGAAATAGAATACTGGCAGCTGTCACTAACACACGAAAACTATTAGAAAGAAAGAAAGAAAGAAAGAAAGAAAGAAAGAAAGAAAGAAAGAAAGAAAGAAAGAAAGAAAGAAAGAAAGAAAGATGCCCAAACAGGAAACCACCACATGTTAAGTAACATAATCTGGAAAAGAAATATAGAAAATAAATACATTAAATATACAGTTGTCTCTTGACTCTTAAAGTGTATGTATAGTCAAAACATTTTTCTTTATTATTTAGATGGCTAGTGAAGGTTTAAATGCCTATTAAGGCATTTTTTGCTGTCTCTGCCCTGCTGGTGAGATTTTCTTCACTTCCTGTCCTATGGAAGCAACATGAAATGAGATGAAATCTTTCCTAAGTGAATAGAATTCCTTTTTAGAAATGCCTTCCTTCATAGAAACATTTGTTCAAAGCCTCTTGCTTTGATGAAAACTCAAACGTTTTGGATTTCCCCTCACTTTCTATCTTGGTGACGATGGTCACCAGGACAAACAGAGGGGCGAATCTCCCCAGTTGGGACACAGACATTAATACAAACTAAACATGGGTCTAGCCATTAGCCACTCTATCCTAAACTAAAAAAAAAGTTTGTCTTTACATACACTTTGACATTTTATGGTTAGGGCTTTTAAAAGTGCAACAGACAACTTTGCACAAGGCGTTTGATGGACTCTGTGGTACATTTAAGGAACACAGCCTCCAATATATAGTTACATAGTTACATAGTTACATAGTATTTGAGGTTGAATAAAGACATTAGTCCATCAGGCAAATAAGAAGTTATAATACTGTGGCTCTAGGTACAAAGTGACCCAGACTATAATGATACCTTTCAATCCTATTTTATTGGTAGACTGCCTTCATCATGTTTGGCCTATATGTTTTGCCCCAAGGATTGCCCTGAAAATGATTTTCTTTAAGTCATTTGTTTTTTTGTGTGTGTCTTTTAGATTGAATACAAGAAGGACTATGAGATGGGAAAGACCAAATATTCTGCACCCTTGGATATGATTACAGTGAAGTTAGCTAAGAAATCCCAGGCTATTGCCAGCAATATTGATTATAAGCACCTCCTTCACAGTTACTTATACCCTCCAGATAGCATTAACTTGCAATTGGCTAAGAAGTCCTATACTATCCAGAGTGATGTAAGTAATCTTACTATTTATACCTCTTAATTGAATGGAAAAACTTTAATCTGTTTGCGGTGGGTTCTAGGAAGGAGAATGTAAAGTTACAGATGGAGTGTTTACCAATATGTACCTGGAGATGCTATTTTTCTTTTTCAACCTCTGAAGCTGGCTATACGTGTGCCAGTTTCCACCACTTCTGACCCACCATGAATCACACTTATGATCCCACATAAAATTGCAAGAATCTGAGCTAATCTAATTCATGGGTTTCAATATTTAGGTTGAATTGTGAAGTTGGGACTGGTCAATACATTGGGTGCCCATTAACACTCGACTAATGTCAGGAGTTAAATCTTAAAAATGCATTCAAGTACCCTAACTATTAACAAAAAGGAAACTTATTTATGCATCACTCAACTGAAGATCCTCAAATCATCTCTGAATTGGTGCTGACACTGTCCTTCCTTCTGGAAGGGGTCTACAGTAGTTTTGTTCCCCAAGGTCCTTGTGTGTGTTGTAAAGTAGTCACCGCTACAAGCTCACTCCTATGATGGACTACAATCTTAATACAAATTAGTAAACTAAACATGAGATTGTAGTCCATCACGGGAGCGAATTTGAGCAGTGGCTACAACACACATAGGGACTACGGGGAACAAAAGTAGCCACCCTCCAGAAGGAAGGACAGTGTCAGCACCAATTCAGAGATGATTAGAGGGTCTACAGCGCAAATAATGTACAGTTTTGTTAATAGTTGAGAGCTTGAATGCATTTTTAAGATTTAACTCCTGAGTTAAGTGTTACGTTGCGTTCTGTTGTTGTGCGTCAATGCACATGTGTAAAAGCGCATTATGGCACAGGCACACTTTAATGTGCGTTGTGCGAGGCATCCCATGATGCCAACGCACCACAATGGATGAAAAAATATGCATGACGCATTTTTAACAATGCAGCACACCACAATGTGCTACAGTGCATTGTTATTTGGGCTGTTCTGGACAATGCTTTGGGGTCACATTCAGAATGGTAATGCACCACACTTAAAGCAGGTGCATTGCCATGTATTGTGGGAACACCCACGTTTAATGCGCATTCCCACAACATACAAGTGTGACATTTTAAAAACACTTTATTAAAGATTGAGTTGAAATTAGATAGAAAAAACTACAATAATTTAGTTTAAAGCCATCTGTTTTTTTTTCTACCACATTTGATTGAAGTAATTTGGATTCCATCTCCTCGCGATTGATTGAATCCACCAGTTTTATGTCTTTAAATTGCTTTGTGATTTTAGTAAAATATGGAATTTAAAGTCCAATTGCTCTATCAAATTTCTACATGCATGACCAGCTTAAGTATTCCATCTGGAGGTTAAAAAGATAACAGATATTTAGCCTTATTATTGTGCCTTATTATGGCATGGATGATAAGCATGGATGAATTAAAATATAAAGCTAGCCAAAGACATAAGACAGCAGACAGAAGACCCAAGAATTCAATATTTGTGCTTTGGAGTGACTGTGGCAAACACATAGGGAGTTATTCACTTAACTGCCGAAGGCTATTCACTCCGGCTCAGTACGGCTGAGCCGAAGTGCAGAGGGACTTTGACTCAGCCGATCCAACATCTGGATTGGCTGAGCCGAAGCTCCGGCAGCTCACCTGCGGGTATGCCGGAAAATTAAAAAAAAATAGAAATATTTCAAAGAAAAGAACAAAAAAATTTGAAAAAAAAACGACGCACGCTTACCCGACCGCACGTGACGGACTCCCACCGCATAATGAAGCACCTGACAGGTGTCGGCAGAATAAACACAGCAGGTCCCAGCCAATAAATAACAACCAGGCGGAGCCCAGTTGTTATTGTTTAATGACAGATCAGCGTCCTCAGGTCATTTGGGGACGCTGATCTGTCATTACAACTGGGCGGAGTGAGCCGTGAGATCATGGCTGGTTCGGCCCAGCTGTCATTTGCATGGAGATCAGTCGGCTTCGGCCGACCTTTCTCCATGCTTCGGCTGTCACTTCGGCTCAGTCGAGCCGAAGCATATGGCTGCTGTACGGGCTATAGTGAATAGCCCATACAGCAGCCCTTTGCTTCAACAGAACTGAAGGGCTCCGACGGCCAAAGTGAGCCGAAGGATCAGCCGAAGCTACATCTGGATCCTTCGGCTCATTCGTGAATAACCCCCTTAGATTTTATTATCTACTGAGCATGCTCGTTTGGTGACAAAAATAGTAAATATTGGAAAATGAACACCATTATAGTAACAGTCATCTAATGTCAATTTATTTGACTAGATTAAATATTTAACACCCTTAGGTTGAGAGTATATTATTTGTTATTTTGTTTTTACTTTGTACATTTGTTCTCTTTTTCCCCCAGATTGATTATAGATCAGATTATAACAATTGGGTAAAAGGCTGCGGATGGGTGCCTTATGGATCCATGGATGTGGAAAACGCCAAGAAAGGTGCACAGATCCTGAATGAGGTAATGATATTCAGTGGCAGCCAGTCTTAGCCTGTGACCTATTCCCCGTCACAAACTGTCAAATTGTCTGTATACGGGGCCAGATTTCCCACAAGACCAACCAAGGCCCCCACCCTCGGGGCGACAGGGAGTAGAGGGACAGCAGGGGTGTGGAATTCCTATCTCCCGATGTCCGGGCGGGTAGTTGTTTTCTGCATTTAGCCCTGCTTTGGGCAAGCAGCGCTAAATGTGCAGCAGGGAAGCCGCTGCTTGTTTTGTACAAGTGATCTCGGCAACATTGTATGCAGCCTGGAGGTCTCCCATTCTCCATGGAGGGGGGGGCGGGTTGGGGTTGGCGGGTAGGGGGGCGCATTGAGGAACCTGGCCTTGGGGTAGAAGAGAGAGTAAATACTTCCCTGTCTGTATGCCAACACATGCATCATTATAGGCCTTATATTCCCAGAGCCAATGCTAATGAGTAACACCACTGTGGTCAGGTTTATTCTCAAAGCAAGGTCTACCCAGTCATTTCCTGCCAGTGTTACGGGTCTTGTATCATTGCGTAACAGAAGCGTCATCAGGCCATAACCACAGCAGTTGCTTACAGTGTTGCTTAAAATTTGAATGACCTCCTTTGCTGTGAACGACCTTAAAGCTCTAATTGCCTAGTACTAGCACAAGGGTAGCAGCATTTCCTGGCCTGTGAAAACTGTTTGGGCCCAATGGGACTTCATACTTTTATGCTTATACCATGGGAGATTTATGATGGACCCTTGCTGCTCTGGTGGTCATCAGTTTAAGGGCAGCAAGATTGCCCCTTTTATTATTCTTCCCATTTATTATGTACGTGTTCAGAAGATACTTATCAGCAAAATTACCATTTCACTTAATAAAAAAGGCACTATATAAGAATCATTTATATTATCTAAGATACATGAAACTGGATAACTATATAGATCTGTGGTCCAATGGTGGCAGCTCAACAAAAGCTTAATTGAAGTGTGGCCCTAGTGGTCATTACACACCAGGAATGGTGGAGGTTTTCCTATGTCAGTAAAGTATCACTTCTATAGCGGTACAGCACTATTACTCTACCAGTGATATCCTGTTGTTATGTTGAAAAGGAACTTCACTATTTGGAAAAATATAACTTTCTTGGTTGATTCTCCGTTACTCATACCCAGTATATGGATTGGTACATTTGCTGATATTTTGCTTAGTAATAATAATTCCTTTCTTTCCACAGAGAAAATACAGACAACGTCCAGATACTATTAAGTTCACTTCTATAGAAGACGATCCTGTTCTGGTCCAAGCTAAACTCAACCAGAAACAGAGGAGTGATGTAAGTGTGCCATAAAAACTCCTCGATTACTTGTTTGCTATTATCTCTTTTAATGTATGGGTGATTTCAAAATTCAAGGAATCATTTTATGGTTTGGTCTTTATTATTTGAAATGTGTCTTTATGAGTTGCTAGACTTTAGAATAAAGTTGAAGTCAGGTTTACCGTGGAAGAGCCTGCCTGGTGGGAAGAAGATCAAAGAACAGACAGGGCAAAGGCATTCAGTATGCAGAATCCTAGGCTATGATAAAGATTGTTAACTTCTTGGTACCATGGAGTCATATGGGATGGAAAGGGTGGGTGGATCACCAGAACATGCAGGTTATATTCTAGAACGTCATCAGGTGAAACAATTCCTATATACAATATGTGTTTACCCACTACATGGTGTTGCCCTTGAATGCTAATGCAATGTTGTCTATGGATTCTTTCAGTTCATATATTTTTGCTCTTTTGTTTGCAGATCCTGTATAAAGCAGCTGGAGAAAAGATCATACATAAATATTCCTTACCTGCAGATATTCCCGAATTCATCCAGGCCAGAGTTAATGCCTATAACCTAAGCGATGTAAGATTTACAGACTTGGTTTTTTAACTCTTGGTATGTAATCAGATTCAATTAATTAATTAAATTAATGAATTAACTATCTTTTGTTTCAGAATTATTACAAACAAGGACTGGAAGAACTAAAGACTAAAGGATATGATCTGAAAATTGATGCTATCTCCATCAAGGCTGCCAAAGCTGCTAGACAGGCAGCTAGTGATGTAAGAACAACATTATAGTAATATGACACATTATTTTGTATTGACGTAAAAGCAGGCACAATTACTATTCTATGGGGGGTGTTCACAAACCTGCCGAAGGCAGCTGAGTGAATAACCCAGCCTAAGTGAAGTGAGCCAAACTATGTTCGGTTATTCACTTCCAGCTTGTACATCGGCTGCCTTCAGTCATGCATGTTTGGCTGAGCGGAAGAGCAGAGGGAGTTCGACTCAGCCGATCCAACATCTGAGAATCGGCTGAGTCGAAGCTCGGCCGCTCACTCGCTTCCGTTCACCCCTATTCACACAGGGGCCGAACGGCAGTCAGTGAATAGCCGAATGATGCCGAGTGGCATTCGGCTCGGTACCTCCGTGGTACCAAGGAGAATAGCAAATAGTGAAAATTGTTTTAAAAAAAAGTTTTACAAATATTTTTACAAATGTCAATAAATATTAAATGTAAAAAGATTCATAAAGATTTTCTAAAAAAAACCAAAACAATTGGGCGGTGCTAGCAGTGACAGCGGTGCCAACTGTTCCTATTGGCCAGCACCTGCTAGGGTTTTCAGGCAGGTCCCGGCCAATGAATAACAACAGGGTGGAGATGGCCATGACATCACGGCCGGCTCTGCCCAGTTGTTATTGTTTAATGACAGATCAGCGTCTCCAGGTCATTTGGGGATGCTGATCTGTCATTACAACTGAGATCACTGTCATTTGCGGGGCTTACGGCCAGCCATTCGGCAGGTCGTTCGCCCCGCTTCAGGTGTCACTTCGGCTCAATCGAGCCAAAGCATATGCCTTCAGCTCTGCTGAGCAGCTCACCTGCCTATTGTGAATAGCCCGTACAGCAGCCCTTCGATTCGACTGAACCGAAGGGCTCAGGCGGCCAAAGAGAGCCGAAGGATCAGCCGAAGCTATGGCTGGATCCTTCGGCTTCTTTGTGAATAACCCCCTATGTGTTTTATACAATACGTACTACAATACGTACATCATGTTGTCCTAAAGCAATATATAGTAAAAACAATATGCAGAATTATAACACATTAACTTGTTTACAATTGTATTTCTGTTAATCTGATGACATTCACATGATATTTGATTATATCATAGTTATGATTTGTAACCATTTGGATGCACTTTGTACTTGTGTTAGGTACATTATAAGAAATCTTATGAGGCCCAGAAAGGAAAACTCGTCGGTTTCCGAAATCTACAAGACGACCCCAAGCTTGTCCACTTCATGCGCGTGGCCAAAATGCAGTCCGAACGTGAATACAAGAAAGACTATGAAAAGAAAAAGACTAAATATAATACTCCATTGGATATGGTCAACGTGGTGGCTGCCAAGAAGTCTCAGGGTATTGCAAGTGGCATTGGCTACAAACAGCCAATCCACCACTACACTTACTTACCAGATGCCATGAGCATTACACTGTCTAAGAAGATGATGGAAATACAGAGTGACGTGAGTTGATTCATAATGAAAAAAATCTGTCTGTCCAGGGATTTCTCAAAGTGCAAGACATGTACTATTGGTGGTGCCTAGGCTCATTCTAGTATAGTTTAAGATTGATGTGTAGATCCACCTTGTGGGGGGTAAACTAACTCTAGTGATGGCTGTCAGTGGAAAGCACCAGAGGTACTATGTAAATTAAACAGTGGACCAGCAATGTTGACCTCTGTGGCTCCAATGGTCATGCGGAGAGCAGCATACTGACTCACCTTAGGATGGGGACTTGGTCATTCTGAGAAAAAAAATAAGCAAATGTACTTCAGCAATACATATACTGAAGAGTATATTTTTTTTAATATTCATGAAACAGACTGTATAGTGACAATCATTAAAGCTAATCATTCGGCAGGTGTGTGGCATAGATGGTTATTTCAATTTTTTTAAAATAAATGGGGGTAATACCTAGCTAGAGTAGGAAGAAACCAAAAGCTGAAAACCAGATTCACCATTGGTAATGACAGTTCTGCATGACCCAGTAATGCTTCACAGCTGTAGTTGAGAGACTCCAAGTTCACAAACATTTCTTTTTACAATGCCGCTGAATGTACAAAGCCACGATAATATTTTAGAAGAACATTCTCCATTCCTTTAAAAGGCCCCTTTCACCCGTACAGGTGTACTTATTGCAAAACTTGTCACGTAGAGGTGTAACATGACCGAAAAAAAGTTTTATGAGACATTGGCTTAGTCAAACTCATCCACCAAACTAGTTTGATGCATTTTAATTGTTTCCTTTGTAGAACATCTACAAGTCTGATTTGAACAGCTGGATGAAGGGCACAGGATGGATCCCTATCGGGTCTCTTGATGTAGAGAAGGCCAAGAAGGCTGGCGATGCTTTGAATGAAAAGAAATATCGCCAGCACCCAGACACCATTAAGTTTACAAGTGTATCGGATACTCCTGTTATGGTCCAGGCTAAGACGAATGCTCTTCAGCTCAGTGATGTAAGTGGCCTTAACATCATTTCCTTTCTTCTCATTTGTTTGTACTTTCTAAACTGCATAGGGCGGGTGTTCAATTTACCTGTTTATTATTCTAATTTCATTTTTTTTTTTAGTTAAAACATGCCAATTCATGAGGAATTTGGGGTTTTATGCTATCATTCACCATACATGAGCCATTCCCCCTGCATGTTTATCCTTCATGCCAGTGAATGACTTGCTTGAACCCTACGTTTTATTAATAATAGCTAGTTGGACATCTGCCCCCATCTTCTTTCATCCCAAAAACTTGCACAGATGTTAATGTTTAGACAGTCATTTTTTGTACTGATGTGACAGCTCGCAAGCCACTAATCAATAATTATCCAGTCCATATCTTAATAGTTTTTAACCATGTGTGCGGAGCATGTCACATGGGGCAGATTTAGACTGTAAGGTCACATGGCAGGGCCCTCCTTAACATTTTGTCTTGATTTGCATTGCAACTGTAATGTCCTCCCTATATTGCAAAGTGCTGCCCAAACTGTTGGCGCTATATAAATCCTGTATAATAATAATAATAATAATAATAATAATCTGAGATGGTCAGGTTCAAGGCTGCAAATATGAAGAACTAATGGGTCCATTTGTGTAAGTCATCTTATATACTATGTTGGTATATTTTAATGTAGTAAACAACATGGAAATATGACAATATTGTATTTGATAACAGTATGGATATGCTTCCTATTAATTCAGTTATCTTCTTATTCTTTTTACAGAAACTGTACAAATCCTCAGGGGAGAAGATATTGCATACATACCATTTGACCCCAGACGCACCTCAGTTTATTCAAGCCAAATACAATGCAGCTAATATTAGTAATGTAAGTCACTAGTTTTATTCTATTGTGCATGTTAATATGAAACTATATCCTTTCTCTGTAATAGGTCTTACACGTTGTTTTAGGCTTTGTTTCACAATAAGCATTCTCTTATGATATCTGAAGATGCAATCCCTTTAAGAATACCAATAGAGCTGTAAAATACATATATCAGGGTAAGAACAGGATTGTATTTATTTATAATATATCCCATTATAAACTGAAGTTGGACAGTACTTTCCCAAGAGCAACTAAATGCAGCTGACCACCCATTGTAAATTAGAACATTGTCAACTTTCTTAGAAGACTACAGAATGTAATGACAGTCTGTAAATGCTAGTAGATTTAAAATGGAAATGTATTATGCAAGTTGTGCATTATGTACATCATGGTAAATCAGAGAGCATTGTAAAAAATTCAGCTCCCCATAACCAATTAGAAATCACTGTTCATTAATCAGGTTATAGTAGACTGAAGTCTGGTTGCCATGATAGTGCTTTGTTCATTTGTATCATTGGTAATACTGTAAATCTTATTTCTCTCTGCCTCATGGTAACATTGAAATAAGACCAACTTTTAAGTTGGAACTAAATAAAAGTCACGTCTATAGATTACACCTTCTCACTTAGTTCATTATCATTCTTCAAAGCTGTTTCATTTCCTTAAGTTGTAGTTATCATGAAGGCACAACTATTTCATACTTTTCTATTTGTCCTTTGGTTTGCCAATACAGATAAAGAAATAATGAATATTAAAAAAAATTAACTGATGTATTTGTAAACAATCTTCTTTTTCAGAGTTTATACAAGTATGACTGGCAGAAAACCATTGCTAAAGGACATCATGTTCTGGGAGATTCCATTCCCATTGTTGCTGCCAAAGCTTCCAGAAATATTGCCAGTGATGTAAGTACTGACGACTCTAACAATACTGAGTCCACTAATAATTTTGGTAGTTTAATTATATTCATTTTTCAGTCCGTTACCATTATTAACAATATTGTTTTTAAATTTGTTTATCCACAATATAGCAGAAGTATCTATATAATCCAATTCATAATCATTAACACCTTTAAACACATATACATCAACCATCAGTCCACTTTGTTTGTGACAATATAACAACATTGCTTATAATTTTTCATTTCAGTATAAGTACAGACAAGCCTACGAGAAAGCCAGAGGTAAGCATGTTGGCTTCCGAAGCCTCCAGGATGATCCTAAACTTGTGCATTTTATGGCTGTGGCTAAGATGCAGTCTGACCGTGAATACAAGAAGAACTATGAGAAAACCAAGACCAAATATCACACTCCCCTTGACATGGTCAGCATTTCAGCTGCCAAGAAGTCCCAGACAATAGCCACCAACATCAATTACAAGCAGCCGATCCATCACTACACCTACTTACCGGATGCCATGAGCGTGGGGTTGTCTAAGAAAATGATGCAAATTCAGAGTGATGTGAGTATAGGTTACAACAGGCTTTGACTCTCCAAGCCTTGTAGCTGCTGAACAGCTGGAGGGTTGTAGCTTGGTGAAGAGGTTGAGGTTTAACCAAAATTGTTTTTTCTAGTGTTGCACACAGTGGGACCTCGTTCAAATTTCTGTCACTTTTTTTTATATCTACTAGACTGTCAGACTTTTAGAAATGCAGAGAATTAATACTTTTGAACTGCTTTCATGACAGCAAGGCCCTGCTTCCATGTTGTCATTCTAACAGGGTATACATTGTGTGCCTGACTTTGGGTATATAAAAAAAGCAGAGTTATTACTTTCAGTTAACATATAATGCAAAGGAGAACCAGCTTTAAATTTTGTATAATATTTTTCCATAATAAATGAATATAACTGCCTGTGACCCTATTAGTGAGATGGTTTCTGACTTCTGACCTTGTGATATTTGTATAAGAAATGGGGGGAGGGGGTGCTGTCCTCACGGGGGCAGCAATAAAAACATTGTCATAAGTTCTAACCCTTCCCAACTTTACTAAAATGTTTTTTTTGTTTCTTTATGTGTCCCCATTAGAGAGACGTCCTACCTGTCCTTTTCTTTCCAATAGGGACAAAGCTTGACAGAAACCTTAACCCATTTGCGCTCTATCTAAAACTGAATCAAAAGTTTTGACTGGTTGGGCATTAATATCTTGTAAAGTTTCCATGTAATTTCCTACCATTGTGTGCTCTATTTCAGAGTGTCTACAAGGAAGATTACAACGCCTGGTTTAAGGGTGTCGGATGGAGTCCCCTAGGCTGTTTGGAAGTTGAAAAAGTTAAGAAGGCCGGAGTTGCTTTAAGCGAGAATAAGTACCGCCAGCATCCTGACTCTCTCAAATTTACAAGCATTGCAGACTCAATGAATATGGTTTTAGCTCAGAGCAATACCAAACAGCTTAGTGATGTAAGTATTACAAATAACAATTTTATTTGTAAGTTCTGGCACTATGACAGATATCACAAAGGGACTTTTTCTTCATTTCTAGATAACCTACAAATCAGCTGGAGAGAAAGTGAAGCACAAGTATAACCTGAACCCTGATGATCCTAATTTCATCCAAGCTAAAGTCAATGCACTAAATATAAGCGAAGTAAGATGTCATCTTTTTTCCACAAAATTTTTATTGAGTTTTTCAAATAAGAAACAGTAACAATGTGCAGGAACATGTCATAAAATGTAGCCGAAGCAGCAGCTATACAGGATTGTATAATACAAATTCGATTGATATCAGAATATAGCATTCAAATAGAATAGTTCAATTTATAAAATATGTATCTTGACTAGTCTATTAATAGAAGATGATACGAACATGACTATGGGAACAAGGGGCTATAGATCTAGTCCTGCATCTGACATTTTCCTAACCTGTGGGAGACTAATCCCAGCATAACTGGGGGGAGGGGTAAGGGATATCATTGGGAGGGAAAATTGATTAAATAGGAGATAAATAAAGTAAAGGTGGTGTAGAGTAAAGGTAGAATTTAGTTAGCTGAAAGAATAAGAATGTTTCATTCAATTATTCATCTTGCTAAGTTGGAAGGCAGGAAGAACAGAAAGAAAAGTGTTGGTCTAATTCAGGTCTCGTACGGGTCAAGCGGGCTCATCTCGCTCAATTAGTAGTAGCCAATTAAACATGTAATTGGATCATCTTTTATTAAAGAAGCCACGTCTAATGTTATATACTGTATACTTTAGTTAAACTCTGCAAAAGGTTGAATAAAACCCTACCAGTTTGTTAAAAAGATTTAGCCATCCAAAAAACATAGTTTAGCTGGAGAGTTGAAAGATTAGACATTTGATTGCAGAAGGTTGCAGTAGTTTAAACTGGAAAGGTGAGGGCATCTAACTGGCCAAATTGATGTCAAATGCATCATTGCCACAAGGAACAAAGTGGTTGATGAAACCAACAAACAGAAGAATTACTATTATTTAAAGTTGATGTAAACCCTAGCTGAATAACCTTTTGTTTGCACTGTTTATCATTCATAGTTTCTCTTTCAATAAAAATAAAATACTGTTTTTACCTTTTCTGGTCCTTTGTTGCATCTCAGTGCTGCTAATCTCCTGCAGCCTCAGTTGCATTTCTCAGGGTGGGTTTCCTGGTGGTGACAATAATGGATTAGGCAGGTGTAATGTGTGTTGAAAGAGCAACTTGTAGTCTCCATGGGAAGCGTGTGAGATAGGTGACAACAAAGGGGCAAAATTGGGAGATGAGGATAGAGTACTGTCACCTTATAACGGGAAGTGTCATGACAGGATCAGCAAAACTAAAGATCTAAAAAGCTTGAAATTTACTTTTTAAATTACATTAACATGTTAAAGCTTATATAAGGTATTAGAGAATGGATTTGCTTGTACTTTAACTAATACATCTATGTCTAGATAGGTAGAACTAGCTACATTATGTATTCATTTTTATCTTTTCCTATCTTTTAGTCTAATTATAAAGCTGACTGGATCAAGCACCTGGCTAAAGGATATGACCTTAAACCTGATGCCATTTCAATTCTTGCTGCTAAGGCATCACGAAACATTGCCAGTGATGTGAGTATATTACATGATTGCTCTCATGTAGGTCATTCTTTATATGATCTGCTATTGTACCCCACTCTGCGTCTTTTTTAAGGCTTAGTTGCCCAGTGTCATATGAGCAGTGAAAACAGTAGAAGTTTCACTTGAAAGGATGATCTTCCTCAGGTTAAAAGCCCTCTGAGCTGCTGTTAAATTTACCCCTCTCATGAGTTAAATGCTTCTTTGGATAGGGAGGAAAAGAATTAGTATGAATACTTAACTTATTCCTTGCTCCCCTGGCAGCTGGCGCTCTCCTCCACTGTTAATTCTCCAGAATATGGGCAATACCTTGATGTCCTCCTGTGTAATTCAGGACTGGGTGTCCTGCATTTTACATAATGGCATCAGAAAACTGCGTCCGACTATGCAGCTAAGATAAGTGGCTTTGGGGGACAAGTCGGGGGCCTACAGGAGCGCCCTCCCAAACCATCTCTGTACAAATCTAAATAAACAGCACAGCGGTCCCAGACACCATCAAAATGTTGGCCCTGAAAACACTCTACCCTTCTTCACCTTCATCAGCCTGTGCTGTCAGAAAGCAGATTATGCAGATATAATGATCATTTATTATAACACCTTGAAAATGTATTTTTTTCTAATATGTTAATCCATTTTCTTAATAATAAGATTATTTCAAAATGAACTTAAATGAGATATTTGAAGTTGCAGACATCTGACCATCTTTTTCTTGGCTTCCACTAGTACAAATATAAACAAGCCTATGAAAAGGCCAGGGGTAAGCATGTGGGATTCCGCAGCCTACAGGATGATCCTAAGTTGGTCCACTACATGCATGTGGCTAAAATCCAGTCTGATCGTGAATATAGGAAGGACTATGAGAAGAGCAAGACAAAGTATCACACTCCTATTGACATGGTCAGTGTCACTGCTGCTAAGAAAGCTCAGGAAATTTCCACCAATACAAACTACAAGCAGCTGCTCCATTCTTACACCCTTCTGCCGGATGCCATGAATCTAGCACTCTCCAGAAACATGATGCAGATCCAGAGTGATGTAAGTGAACGTTCCATGGCGCTCTTTTTATAAGAAAGGAACAATTATATTGTATGTTTCAGTTTCATTCAGAGCCATTCTGGCATATTATGAGAACCAATTTAGGTTTTTTGTTGGTAACCCAACATTTAAATTCCAGTATCAGCAACATTCTGTGTACCATTGCTCCATTAGCTCTAGTTTTGTTGTTTATTGAAACAAAAGTGATTGAAGCTGAACAGACCATAAATACTCATGTCAGCCCAAAAGCACTTGCAGAAACACCTATCCTTCTAGCAAATGTGTTGTTAGCTCACTCTTCTTGTGGCTCATCCTTTTTATTGATGAAAAGTAAATAAAGAGAAGCTAATGTGCTAGTTAGGTGCATTTTTGATCTGTGGGTCTCCATGTCTTTGTCGGATTTATGATGGGTAACCCCCACCCCTCACTTTATCCATATATTTATTTTTCATTTTTTCTCTTTCCTTGTTTTTTCTTACATTATTTTACAGAACCAATACAAGACCGATTTCAATAACTGGCTGAAAGGAGTCGGTTGGGTACCAATTGGATCATTGGATGTTGAAAAAGCCAAGAAAGCCACTGGCATCCTCAGTGAAAAGAAATACAGACAAAATCCAGATCAGTGGAAATTTTCCATTCCAAACGATGCCATGGATCAAGAACTTGCAAAGGCTAATGCAAAAACTATGAATAAGGTACAAATTACTTTTAAACTGAGTCAGTTGTGATTAGTATTGTTGATGAGAATTTTTGTTTTTATTGTTGTATTTAAAATATAAAACATGTTATGCTTGTAAATATGAAAAAGTGAAATTCTAATTTTATATTATTAAAATTAGTTGCCACAAGGTGCCAAATCTCATTAGAATACACATGCTTAGATCCTGATATAGAACTTAGATGTTTTTTTCCTCACAAGTGTAGAACAAGCCACTTTATTCCAGACACTGCATTCCACCTGAGGGCTAAGAGAACACACCTGTGTACACTTAGTTCTGTGACCACACTGTCACTGCAGGTCTCAGCGATTGGGAACCAATCATTGTGGTTCTCAGTCATGTGATCATATGGCAGGTAATCATGTTGAAATAAATATAATATTCCTAACACATGAATTATTGAAAAAAATAAATTAAGTCTGTAGCTCCCTCCAGAAAATGGATTGTTTCAGAATCTATATAGACAATAAAACAAATGTTTAAGGAATACTTCTTTTAATAGTGTGCAGTGTAAAATTGTTTTTTGGGGATTTTTTTCCAGAGACTTTATACACAAGCCTGGGAAAAAGACAAGACCAAAATCCATGTGATGCCAGATACTCCTGAAATTCTACTGTCTAAAGTCAACCAGACGAATACAAGTGATGTAAGTTAAAATCAGTTATTATTTGGCATACATAGCATCATTTTAAAAATAGTTTGTGGTTAAGACACTTAATGAAAAGTAATATGGTATGTGTTATCTGATGGAATAGGGTATGCTAATATCTATGGCTTACTTATGATGACCGTATTAAAAACTGAGGAACACAGTTTTGTATTCTATACTATGTAATGTACAGTTGATCAGGCTGTGCCTTTATTGGTGACTCATTGTTCCTGTGTTTCCCATGTACACAAACCATTTTATTGTCATGTGTTGTAACAAGGACACTCCACTGGAGACAGGAGGTGCAAGTAAGATGCAGTTTATTTGCTTTCAAAACGGTAGATAAAACGAAATCCAACATAAGTAGCTTGCTGTAGCAATTTAGCTAACTGTCCCTGGGGAATGATTAGGTTATAGTATATTACATGCTGCCTATTTTCTACTGTTAATTCCTTTTTATTTTACTTTCAGAAACAGTACAGGCAAGCTTGGGAAGATGCCAAGAAGAAGGGCTACGACTTGAAACCAGATGCCATATCCATAAAGGCTGCCAGAGCTTCAAGGGACATTGCCAGTGATGTAGGTTTCTCTAATTCTCTAAGGATTTGGGGTGTGGTATGAACGGGGCTAATCTCATCATTATGCCATTGACTGTTGAGGATTGGGTTTAATATACTAGAAAGTTATTAAATACTTCAAACAATAATTATAAGACACCAAATCTTTCAGATGAACAGAAAATGTTTAAAGGGATGGTGGCTATAAGCAAAGCAGATGTATTGTGGTATAAATGAGGTGCCGTCTATCCAATATGCAGTTGACTGTTGTGGATTGGGTTTGTTTATAATGAGAAGTCATTAAAAACTTAAAATACAAATTGTAAACCATATAATAAATGAATAGATGTCATGTTAAAGGGATGGTGACAATAACTAAAGTATCTGACTTCCCTTTATTATACATTCTGTTCAACAAACTGGTCCCTTATGTAAACGCCTTTATAAAAATGATTCCTTGTTACTGACCAACTTGTGTGTTTCTGACCCCAAATTACAGTACAAATACAAGAAAGCCTATGAACAGACCAGAGGAAAACACATTGGATTCAAGAGCCTGCAGGATGACCCTAAACTAGTGCATTTTATGCATGTGGCAAAGATGCAGTCTGATCGTGAATATAAGAAGGGCTACGAAAAGTCCAAGACTAAATTCCACACTCCAGTAGACATGTTCAGCGTGACTGCTGCCAAACTGGCTCAGAATATTGCATCTAATACTAACTACAAACGTCTTATCCACAACTACAATCTCTTGCCCGATGCCATGCCCCTTCAACTTTCCAGGAACAGGATGCAGATACAGAGTGATGTAAGTATCAACAGTCAGATGTTGAACATAAGGAAAGAATTGTTAGTTCAACGGCTAATTTACTAAAGACTACTTGACACTGATAAAGAATTCAATGAAAGTTCAGAATATTTATATTAAAGGGGTTATTAAGAAAAATGAAAGCCTCATTAAAAAGGTATCTGCAGCAGTTCCTCCCCTAGGAGCAACGTTGTCAAATTTCTCAAATATATATATGTGGATTTTCACATTGGTCTTTTTCTTTAATAGAGTAATTAGAATTTTTATGGCCCTCGGACTGTTTTCATCCTTAATCCAGCCTTTTCTCTTATATTCTCTTATAATCAACTGAAATTATATGTAAGATATTGATACATGTCCCTGTCTGTTAACACAGAATCTTTACAAATCAGACTACAATGAATGCATGAGAGGTGTTGGATGGGTGCCCTATGGCTCTCAGGAAGCTGAGAAAAACAAGAAAGCTATGGCGATCATCAGTGAGAAGAGCTATCGCCAACACCCAGACACCCTCAAGTTTACCAGTATAACTGACTCCATGGAGATGGTACTTGCCAAAAACAATGCTCAGATCACAAACAAAGTAAGTGTTCTCTATTGCATCAAAGCTATATTTTTATAAGTTACCAATGCTCAGTCATAACATCCATGAATCAAATAAGTGTTATGTTTAACAGCACAGGTAATCTATCCAATAAAAAAACCACATCATGCAATCCCATTTTTAGTGGGATTAAATTATCAAGTTTTGAAAATGTGTGACTGGTAAAATTAAGTCATCAGTGTCTTCGCAAATATAATCAAAATTTAAGGATGTTATCGTGTTTGCCTAGGGATGCATGCACTGCTTCCCAGCCTGCAGCCTGAGGGCCACATGAAGCCCTTTGTAGGCCCTAATATTGGGACTGGGAGTACTGACTGGGAGTCTAAAACATTACCTGTAACATAACTGCAGTCCCTGGTCATCTCCTCCAGTATCTGCAGCATCTGACTCTCTTCTGTAGCATTACATATACTGAATATAATGTGCTGCCCTTTGGTGCTTTTAGGGGCCGCACACGAGGACCCCTTTACTTCATAAGTTGACAACCACTGGCTCAATGTAACCTTTTTTTATAGTAAAGATTTGAATTATGCACTCTATTATAATAATACATAGTTCATTAAAAATAACCATTCTATGTGGCAGATGTCTTACATAGTGCTATTTTCAAAGTCTTGGGGTGGTATGTTTTAATGTTTGGATCACATTTCTGTTTTGCTTTATAGAATCTGTACAAGCAAGCCTGGGAGAAAGACAAGAGGACCATCCATGTCATGCCAGATACTCCAGATGTGGTTTTGGCTAAAGCCAATGCTTTCAATATTAGTGAGGTATGTCTATATTTCACAAGTATGATTACTTAAAGCTGAATTCCAGGCATGAAACCTTTAATCTAAATGTATTCCTCAGTAGAAACAAAGGATATACATCTACTTTGTGTGGACCAAATGCCATTGCAAGGCTAGGTATTACCTTGAAAAGAATTGGCAACATCATTACTGAGCTGCACATAGCCTGATATGTGACTGGGATGCAGAAGGTCCACCAGTATAGGTTGCCTGCAGAAAACTTTGGGGGAGGGGGTAGATACAAGACCAGTTACCCTGCACATGGACAGAGTGCAGAAGTGATGATATTTTATTACAGGAAGCTCCTGCAAAGAGGCAAAGTGCATGCTGTCTCATGCTGGATTACTGCGCAGATATGGTAGAAATACAAAATGGACACCAAGGTCCAAGTTAGAATATACATCTTTTGCATTTAGACAATATTTGTTGAGGCAAATATAATCCCATGTCTGATAATCTGCGCAACACATGCCAGTGTTTGGTTGCACCTAGAAATGCATTATCACTTCATACATTACGTAATTGGCTGTCAAGGTACTCAACTTGCTGTAATGCCAGCATGGAAGCATTTTGGCAGGTATGAATCTGCTTAATATGTTCTAGCTGCAGCAAAAGAAAAGATGTTTAACACCTTACAGTTTGTTTTCTTTAGAAAGCAGTCACAGCCTAAGTAGAAAAGCCTGTCCTCTGCCAGAGTGGGACCCTTGTTCTCCATGAGGAAGCTGTGGTCTCTCTGCAGAGCAAATACTTGCCCCCTGTTGTGTCAGAGCTAATGTTCTCCAACCAGCAGAGAGCATTCACTTGGTTGATTGCAGAGCTAAATGTCTGACTCAGTAGGGGCTGTGTCGGACCTCTGCAGAGAGACCACTTCTTCCACACAAAGGGCAAAGGTCCTTCTCTACACTATACTGGTAAGGGACAGGCTTTTCTACTGCTAACCTTTTTTTAAAGAAAAACGTACTGTAAGACTTTGCACCACACTTGCCAGATTAGAGGACTGTCTGTTCGAGCATTTAATTGCTAATGGCCTAAGGCAATAAGACTCTGATAACAGTATTTTGTTTTTTACTTCTTTAAAAGTTCTGCATATTATGCAAACTTTCTAATTTCTGCTCACATTAAATCAACATGAATTTTAAATCCATTATAGCAGATGCCTGGGAATTATGTGCAGGTTTTATTTTTGATATCATAAAATATTCTCTTTTATCAGTGGTATCTAAAGTCAACATCAAAGAACAAGACATACATAATAATTAGCTGACAGCTGAAAGAGGCTCAAACTTTGCTGTGAAGAAGGATAATGAACATTAGAGAGAAAGAAATCTTCACATGGGCTTGCTAAATTACTAAGTAGGCAAAAAAAGAGATAAAAGAATAATTTAAGGTCTGACTTAAAAGTGACCATTACTAAGAAATGTGATCAAAGCAAGAATTTTGAATATATTACTTGGAATCTAGATATGTATCAAGGTAGTTTTTTTTAAAACCAAGTTGCTTGTCTAAGGACAAATTCTCATGGAAAGTAGGTGGAAAAAAAACAGGTATTTTTAAAGTATATTTAAGATGGTCTTACTAGCTGCTTATGCTCACCCTTGCTGCCCAACTGCTACATACAGCTATTGAAAATAAATGAAAAAACTCCATTCTTCCTACAAAGGGAACTATATGACTCGCTCCCATTCCTCCGTTGTAACAGGTGTGATTGGTGAAGAGCCACTTAAGCACCCAGAGCTGTCACATGGGGTGGGGAGAGAGTCCTCAGCACTGTGTAAGCTCTAAGTTAAGACTAGCAGCACTCTTTATGGCCAAATGTAACAGCAGAAGAGAGAAAGCATGTGCAGCTACTGAGGCTGCCATTAAAGTGAACTTGCTGCTTTTGCCTGCAATGAACAGACTAGCTTTAGTCTGTATAACAGCATCGTGAATGAAACATGCATGACCGTATATATTCGCTTATGACTTTATAGTCACCATTTATGCTGCTGCACCGCTCATTCATCGTATGTATAATTTATTCCATCCAACAGGCAGCTTGGTATAGTCCCCACCTAGTAGTGGCACCGCCTTGAGGTGGGAAGCTACTACGCGGGGACTATACCAAGCTGGCTGTTGGATTACATAAATATAAAATGGTGAACGAGTAGTGTGCAGCATCTTCTTGGATAGTGTTATGACAGAGTAAGGACGGCTCCCAGCCAGCACCTGTCATGCACCCTGGTGATGTAGCTTGATGTGATATAGGCCGTCAAGACTTCTCTGTGCTAATACACCATTTATGCTGCTTTAATAAAGCATATACCAAGAGAAGTATTTTTTCCTTTGCACCACCTAGCTATGCATTACATATTTTGCTAGTGGGGGTGGGGACCAAACAACAGAAACATAAATCAAGGAAGAACCCCTCGGAGATGCACACACTGGGAATGAAACAATCGTATACTAATTAATATCAAATCACATAAAAACACACCATCACCTCTATAAAAATACCTTAACCCTGCAAGATGCTAATAGAACACACAGCTCTCACTCTTACCCTCAAAAAGTCCCATGATGTTTTGTTTTTGATTTTTGGTGTTTCCTGCGGAGGTGATTTATCTTCACTCCCTTCCTTGGTGATGCTACAGGAAGTGAGAGGAAATCTCCCCAAAGAGGGGGAAATTCCCTTCTTAGACAGGTTCTCATTGCTTGCTTGTTGTTTTTTTTTATAAAATAAACATGTGTTAGTATATAGTTAACTGTGACCATTCATCTCTACTGTGTTTAGTCTTGAGATGTATGTTGCCATATGGAACTATTTCAGTAGGATAGACATATCTGAAAAAGGGCAAATCATTTTTAAATATCTCTGTAAAAGCAAAATATCTAATCTTTTGTCAAACCACACCAAGAAATGTTCAGTTTTCCTGGTATTTTTTCCTGCCAGTGACCTCTTTCATTTTTGTTCTGTATTTGACCTAGCATGCCATTTACTCATAGACTGTGTAGATTGTTCAAGTAATTGTTTCTCATTGTGTTTTTTACATTTACATTTTTAGAAACAATACAGAAAAGCCCTGGAAGAGTCTAAGAAAAAAGGATATGACCTCAGAGCTGATGCCATCGCCATCCGAGCTGCAAAAGCCTCCAGGGACATTGCTAGTGATGTAAGTTTTCCTCTGGTTAAATACCAAGGCTCATCGTTTTTCAAGGCTTTTCGATGAAATATCCACTATAACCGCAGCACTTTATAGTCACATTTGGCTAGTATGGATAGGTTAAACTGTCCAGGTTCATGTGTTGTTGGTTCCTTCATGATGACGTAAAAAAACAAACAAAAAAAAAACAGTTGTCCAACAACTGTACCAATGAAACTGAAGATTGCAATGGCAATGTGACATGGACTATCTATCATATGTGAAATGCCTATTGTAATTTCCTGGCCAAAGCAATGGCTCTATTGTGAATCTGTGCAACTCCATATAGTCACATACTGCCATAAAAAGTAGTCCCTGTATAATCTGTATGTGAAGGTAACATTGTGACTAATTTAGCAGTTGATTCAATTTCCTTTTTAGTCATTACTTTAAGAAAATATATTTCTTTCTTTGCAGTAAAGACTACCACCAGTGGCCTAGCGTGCTGCAAATCAAAACCTTGCAAAACTTCTCTCTAATTCATACAAAAGTTGCTCATCATTTTACTTAAAGTAAATCTATACTAAAATATTGACATAAAGATATATCAACAGTCTTGCTGAAAAGGAAAAAAAAAAAGAAAAAGAGAAGGGCTTTAAAATTAAACTTTCATAGAGAAAATGTGGATCCAGGCTCTTGTTAGTGTTGGCAGAATGGGTGGATGCACTTGACCACATGATCTGTACTGAAAGGTGTGTGTGTGTGTGTGTGTGTGTGTGTGTGTGTGTGTGTGTGTGTGTGTGTGTGTGTGTGTGTGTGTGTGTAGGGGGGGGGGGGGAGAATGCCTAATTATCCTCTTCAGCAGAGATCATATGACCAAGCAAATGGGTCTTCAGGGGAACTGTTACATTTTATCTAAGGCCAGAACTCTATTCTATTATTCAAAAAGGGACAAAGGATTCAGTAATTCTGAGACAATTGGGTTATACTACCATCTTCAGGAGGAATTGGACACTGGCAAACAAAGAAGCCATTGGCCAGCCAGGCATAACCCCTCCTACTCCTAGCATGCTTAAGTTTTGTTGCAAGTGTTCTAGAGCAGTGGTTCTCAACTCGTGGGTCGCGACCCAAAAGTGGGTCGCGACACCCTCTGCAGTGGGTCGCGGCGTCATGTCTGCATTGACAGAGGATGGACATCTTTTCTCTACGGAGAAAAGTTCAACTATTAGCATTAGTCATCTACATTTTTGAAAAGATCTTTTTTGCTTCAATCAGGACTTCATATACACGCTTCTGATCTCAGCTCATTATGTAGCTATCCAGATCAGTTTATCCTTTGGCGATGCCTTGGGGGCTATATCCTGGACCAAAGATTGTGGCCTGTTGTCCTTTCCATACCTTTGTGTACTGTGTTAGTGATCCGCAGTGCATCCCTATGTCCAGAGCCATGGCACAGCCTCTGGTGTAACCCACTGTGGTTATGCCCACGGACAGGGCGAAGATAACCTGGAATGCCACCTTCAGGTATTGGGCTCTGGGTTTCTGAGAAGTCCTTTTTTATTTATATCTGTGCATCAGTTTATGACGGAAAGGGTTAACATGATGGGGAAGTAAGTGATGTGCCACTAGAAGCAGTGTCATGTTTGAGCCTATACACTTCTTGGAGTCTACCTAAGCTCTGTCAGGTGTGTCCTCTTTCCTGCCCTCTATAGGGACAGGTTTTCTATATTCTACATGCTAGAATTTATGGACATAGTTGCAACCATGACTGCTGGCTTGGAGCGCAGGGGCCATCAATGTACTTTTACGTCTTCTCCTCCAGAATCTTTGTTTAATATTATTGCAGCTTTAGAGGCTGACTTCTGCTACTGAGGTCAGATGAAGAGTCTCATCAATTCATTTTAAATAAGTTTGTTCCTGAGCAGCCACAACCAGCTAATATGGCTCTAAAACTTAAAGATCAGTTCTTAGTTTCATACTTTTATGTTACTTTGAAGTTGATTTATCAACTACAAAGTACCATAAAAATTACTAAAAGCCAATATAGTGTCCACTTTAAGTTACAGCTTTCTAATACGTCTTTTATTCTTTTTTCCCAGTATAAGTACAAGAAAGCCTATGAAACCTCCAGAGGAAAGATGGTGGGATTCCGCAATCTTCAAGATGACCCCAAACTGGTGCACTTCATGAATGTAGCTAAGATGCAGAGCGACCGTGAATACAGGAAAGAGTATGAGAAGACCAAGACCAAGTACCACACACCACTCACCACGTTCAGTGTCACAGCGGCAAAGGCAGCCCAGGCTATCGCTTCGAATACCAATTACAAGAATCTCCTCCACAAGTACATCTTGTTGCCAGATGCTATGCACGTCCGGCTTGCCAAGAACATGAACCAGATCCAGAGTGACGTAAGTACCTAAGGTCATTAGGGAATCTTATTTTCTACTAGCATATCAGCCACTGTTGTGTTGATGAGAACAGGAAATATGCATGTAACAGCTCAAAGTTGGACCTTATATGGGCATAGTTATAAAGCTTGTGCGGATTAAAATCAGACAAATTCTGCACATTACTGTGATGTAATGCAAAAATCGCCTGCTTTTTAGCCTTTATTGGTTTTATACATGCATTTATAAAAATTTGTGGTGAAGCTGAACTTTTATTCATATAGTTTTCCAGCTGCATTGGCTTCACAATCAGCATCTGTACTGCATTATTTAAACAATATTGCATTGCATGAGCGTATTTTTATGGTTTAATAATTTCCTAATCTCTAATCTGCAGAATGAATACAGGCAAGACTACAATCAGTGGTACAAAGGAATGGGCTGGACCCCCCTGGGCTCTCTTGATGTCGAAAAGAGCAAGAAAGCTTCTGAAATCATGAGTGATGCCAAATACCGCCAACACCCCAGCAAGTTTTCCTTTACCAAGCAAATGGATTCCATGGATCTTGACTTAGCCAAGCAGAACGCTGTCACTATGAATAAAGTAAGTTACCACATTAAATTTGTTATAGTCTAGACATAGATGCCATCATTTTAACTTCATTCTTGGGAACACTTTGCTATTAGAGTGAATATATAATTAAAGGGACTCTGTAGTGGTTTGTATTTATTTTCTTTAATTATTTATTATCTTTAGTACTAAAATAAAAAAATGTTGTCTTGTTTGTTCTATTTAATCCAGTAACTATAACATATTGCATATAAATATTTCATACTTACCATTACAACTCTTTGCCAGTAGATTGATGCTCTGTGAAGTCTCTGCATAACAGCAGCTGTGCTCAAAGGAGAGAACCCTTTCCTCCAATGCAAAAATAAAAATAAAGAAAATCAGTTTATAAACTTATCAACTTCAAAGTAACATAAAACTGGCCTAAAGTCAATGTAGTGTCCCTAAATAATGTATAGTTCATATGAATCAGTAGATCACATGTCCGCATTACCATATCACATCATTTTCAGCAATTACAGAACCCAATGTTTTTAATCAGAAACATCCTGTGTGGGAAACTTGCAGCGAGGTAAGAGGAGCAGCTAGCAAAGTAAGTGTGTCTTAAAGTGACACTAAACTCAGGAGGGAAACCTTAAAAATGCATTCAAGCACCCTGACTATTTCTGAATTGGTGCCGACACTATCCTTCTGGAGGGTGGCTACTTTTGTTCCCCATGGTCCCTGTGTGTGTTGTAAAGTAGTCACTGCTCCAAGCTCGCTTCTGTGGTAGACTATAACTTCAGTACAAATTAGTAAATATGAGATTGTAGTCCATCACGGGAGTAAGCGTGGCGAGGTGACTACTTTAAAACACACACAGGGACCATGGGGAAGAAAAGTAGCCCCCCTCCCGAAGGAAGGACAGTGTCAGCACCAATTCAAAGATGATTTGAGGATCTACAGCCGAGTGATACACAAATACAGGGCCAGATTTCCCACAAGGCCACGGAGGCCTGGCCTCGAGGCAGCAAGGGGTAGAGGGGCAGCACAGCCGCCAGGCAGGTAGTTTTTTTTCTACATTTAGCCCTGCTTCGGGGAAGCAGGGCTGAATGTAGAACGGAGGAGGTGGTATTTTATAGACATGTGCGATTCGTTTAGTTCCGAATCGAAATTCGGACATTCGGATGTATCCGAATTCCGAATTACAGACATAACGAATGCAAACGAATCCGATTTCCATTTCCGAAATTCGGTAGTGTTCGTACGAACGTTCGTTTCGTTTTCTGTTCTTAAGTACAAGTGATCTCGGCGATACTGATAAAATAAAGTAAAATTAAAATAAGGAAAAAATTGAAAAAAATTAAAACCAAGCCTGCTGCCCCAGAGAAACCAGGCCTTGGGGCAGCAGAGAGAGTAAATCCGGCCCTGCACAAATAAGCTACATTTTTGGTAATATTGATTTTTCCACAAAAAAACAACAACAATTGCTCTTGGTAAAATTTTGCAGAAACTCTCAATTTCCCTCTTTCAGCAGCTTAGGCAAATAAAGTGAAATAAAATAAATGTGAAAATAATAAGGCTAATAAGCGGCCATGTCGTGGACCAAGAACAGGTCCAGGGTGGTTAGAAAAGAGCTTTTCTAATCATCAGGGGCCATTTAAAGACCCTTAAAAACCACCAATATCTACTTAATTTCACTTTTCCTTTTGCTTTTTGCCAAAATTCCAACATTTTCCCTGAAATCTGCCAACTTTTGCCTAAAATTTAGGAAAATTTAAACTCTTTTGCTCACCTCTAGTCTTAAATATTTGGGAAGAATACATCCTCAAGAGACTATTGAACATATATTAAATTATAGAATTTTATTTGATATATTTGAAATGTTGTTTGATAATGAACAAAAATAAAACACAATCATAAACACTAATAATACATGAAGAAAGCTTAATTTATTGTGGGGTTTTATGGTACAGTTGATACTGAAAACCAAACAAAGACTTTCAAGTGCAGTTCCTGAGAGCTTAGCAGTTGTGTTTGTTATAATCTACAATATCTAATACCATAGAGTGTATTGCACATTTTTAGTATGATGTCAGAGCTGTTACATTTTCTTGTGGTGCATATGAATTAATATTGTTTTATATTTATTAGCGCCTGTACATTGATGCCTGGGAGAAGGATAAGATAAAAATCCATGTGATGCCAGACACACCAGATATTCTTCAGGCCAAACAGAACATGGTCAATTTCAGTGAAGTGAGTAATATTGCTAAGATTGTGCACTTTATATAGTCAAAATGCATTATGAAATCCATTTGTATCTACAATCGGTTTGATATTGTGTTATGTCATTTCTGAAATTCCCTCAAGTGAGATCCAGATTAAGGGGCAGATCCATTGAAACTGGAAAGCAGAAAATGATGACAAATCTGGAGCTGTTGACTGGTTTTTATTTAGGGAGTTATTCACAAAGCTGCCGGAGGCAGCCAAGTGAATAACCCAGCCGAAGTGAAGTGACCTCAACCAAGTTCGGGTATTCACTTCTGGCTTGTACGGCTGATTTCTTCCGTCCATCGGCTGAAATCAATTATACATCAGCTGCCTTCGACTGCACTTCGGTCAGCCGAAGATGTTCTGCATGTTCGGCTGAGCCGAAGTGCAGAAGGACTTCGACTCAGCCGATCCCACATCTGGATTGGCTGAGCCGAAGCTCCGGCAGCTCACTCGTTGTCGTTCACCCCTATTTTCATAGGGGACGAATGGCAGTGAGTCAATAGCCGAGCAGCATTCGGCTCAGCTATTATGCTCAGGTACCTCCGTGGTACCAAGCAGAATAGCAAATCAGTGAAAATAGTTTTTAAAAATAAAGTGGAAAAAATATTTTTAAAATGTAAATAAATTGTAAAATTAAAAAATAAATAAAGATTTTAAAAAAATAAAAAAACTATTGGGCAGAGCTAGCAGTGACAGCTAGCTCCACCCAACTGTTTCCTATTGGCCGGGACCTGCTAGGCCGGGAGTCTTCTAGCAGGACCCGGCCAATGAATATTACCTGGGTGGAGCTGGCCATGAGATCACGGCTGGCTCCGCCTAGCTGTCATTTGCGGGGCTTACCCCTGGCCTTCGGCAGGCCGCTCGCCTCGCTTCGGGTGTCACTTCGGCTCAGTCAAGCCAAAGCATATGCCTTCGGCTCAGCCGCTCGGCTGCTGTACGGGCTGTAGTGAAAAGCCCGTACTGAAGCTACGGCTGGATCCCTTGAATAATTACCTTGTTGTAGCTAGTGAAAGGTGAAAGGGTTTGCCTGAACAGAGATTCAGCTTCGATTTAAAAGATTTAGTAATATTTGAGAAAAAAATATATATCCTGCTCCACTGAGAACATCAATCCACGTATGTCTTCCTAAGAAGTGATCTGGTAAAGGGATCCTTTGGCTCCCTCATCACATCTCTCTTAACTGCTTGACAGGGGATGGGATTTCCTGCCCCCATCCTATCAGTGTGTATGTCATAATTATTTAGTGACAGATCTACTTCATTCACCCAGTAACTGACTTTCTGATTCCAGCTAATAGTTGGAATCTAAAACATGGAAATGCATTGCTTGTGGTTCTTATTGAAGCCTATTGTCAAGCCTGTTGTAACAATCCCTGTTGTCCTGAATGTTCAGCAATAGAGTAAGATACATTCTTCTAGTGGGATAAAACATCCCTATGCAATTTTGTACAGATTTGGACAATTTTTAATTATTGATTTTCTTTTGTTCCAGAAACAATACAAGTCAGGATGGCAAGAAACTATTAAGAAGGGCTATGATCTACGACCAGATGCTATTTCGATTAAGGCAGCCAGAGCCTCCAGAGATATTGCCAGTGATGTAAGTATGAGTGTAATGTTATTGTTTTTTTGGACTGAATTACTCAATTCAGGAAGACATTCAAGAACAGTCGATTATACAGGCAGAATTGGTATTGGTTGACCTAAGTATACAAGTCTATTGAAGGCAGAAGGTAGATAAGCAGGTACACAGAAAAGGCGGCGTCTCATCTTGGGTGAGCAATAACCGTTTCACAATGTCTTCAAACTGAGCATGACTGGTTGGCCATAACTGTGAAATCATTGAAGGATTCATCTGAAATACAGCTGCATCAGGCATTCATCATCTCATATCTCATATATGGCCAGCTTTAGAAAATCCCTCTTCAGGAGATTTAATTACCCTTTCATTTTTAGAATCATCCAAAGTGTTAAACAGTCAATATGACACACATGAAGTTATAAGAGGTTATCAGTTCAGTCATTCATTACCATATTTTATCTCACAAGGAAATCCAGTGGGATCACGGCACTAACAGGTTTTCTTTAAAGAAGCTATTGAGTTTGATTTTTACCAGGGTCATAACAAAGGCAAGAGACAGCATTTTACAGTTTTTTTTGTCTTTTCTGTAATGTAAAATAAAACTGTGACAGAAACAGTTATAAAGTGTGAAGGTTTTGTTGCAGTCCTTACCAGATGTCCCAATAGCAGGGAAGGGTGCCCGCAGTGACTGCGGATGGTGCCGCCTGTTGCATGAATCGCCAGCTATTGGTCCCTTCATCAGGCTTAAAATGACTGTCAATGTTAAGCCTGATGAAGAGACCCTGCGTGGCCCTGATAGCGCTCGTCTTCATTTGACATGGTTCTTAATAAATGAACACTTGGTTATCCTGAAAGGACTTCTGGAGTGCTGGTGACATTCTTACAATCGATTCAAAAAACTGTGATAACCCTCTTTTAATGGCCATGACAGGTTGGTGAATTTGAGAACTCAATGCAAAGATCTCAGTACTAGAGCCCCCTGAGTTATGTGAAGTTGCTTGGAAATGTACTCGCTGCTTTCAATGGATAGCTCTTTTGAAGAGTAATTCTAGTCCTATTTGAGCTCATTTCTAAATTTAAAAAAACATTGCCTATTATTTTCTGTTGGGGTACAATAACCATTCTTCACAACCTCTTTGCTGACAAAATATTTAGAGAAACATCCATTTAGTTAATGGGAAAATGAATGATGTAAAAAAAAAATAATCTCTTGGAAAAAAACTGCAAAGATATTATCATATAATAACAATGCATTTTTGCTTTTCCTTATCTTAGTACAAATACAAAACAGCCTACAGGAAGCAACAGGGACACCATGTTGGATTCCGCAATATTAAGGATGATCCTAAGTTGGTATGGTCCATGCATTTGGCTAAAATCCAGAGTGATCGGGAATACAAGAAAGACTTTGAAAAGAGTAAGACAAAGTTCAACACGCCTGTGGACATGATCAGCTTCCTATTGGCCAAAAAATGCCAGACCCTAGTCAGCGACATTAACTACAAGCGGCGCCTGCACAACTGGACATGTCTACCTGACCAGACAGCTTTTGTCCAAGCAAGAAAAGCCAATGAGATACAAAGTGATGTAAGTGTTGTGTGTGAGGAAGTAATTTCTTCCATGGCTATGCATTATTTATTACCTAACAGCTTATTAAAAATTGGATATGTTGATTCTACTCTGTTTCTTCTCCCTAATTCAGAATTTCTACAAGGCAGACTTCAATGAATATATGAAGGGTGTAGGATGGATTCCTTATGGATCCCAGGAAGCCGAGAAGAACAGGAAAGCTATGGATATCATCAGCGAGAAGAAATACCGCCAGCACCCCGACACCTTCCGCTTTACAAGCGTGCTTGACTCTATGGAGTTAGTTTTGGCCAAGAATAATGCTCAGGTCATGAATAAGGTAAGTCTTTTGTAAATGGAACACATTGGGGTGATTTACTAAAGGCAAATAGGCTGTTTACTTTGTATGGAAAGTTTAGTGAATGATGTGAAGCTCTGCTGACTTCCATCACCCAATCCTGAGCAAGCAAAAATACTGTCCTTGCAACCATTACACCAGAACTCAATAATTTAGAACAATGTCCACACACTTTTTTCCTGTGTAATTTGCTTTGAATGGGATATGCAGACTAAAAGAATTCTGCAAAGTACACTTACCATCTCATAGCATATCTTTTAAAAGGTTCCAGGACAGTCTGTTTGGAAGTCTTACTGCTTTGTTCATGTGGAGAAAATATTCAGAGAAGCCTGCCATTGAAATAAATAGGAAATTCCTCTGCTAACATAGCAAAAGTCAGACCCTCTAAAGTTATTTTTTCATCGGCCATGCACATCCAGTGAATGATTCCTGCTGAGCAAGCCCCCAACTAAAAGACACATTTAGGGCTGGTTTAGTATATCAAGTGAATATATTATTTCAATGTATGTTATTAGGATATTCATTATGATTGGTATCCAAGCAGTCAATGCTAGTGCTAGTTTGCTGCACTGATATTGTAAGCATATACTGCGCAATTGCTGCACACGTATGTTAGAATTGTTCAGACCCCAAAAAAACTGTATTTCGATATGGGTACATCTAGTAGACTGCATTCTAAGTTTCCAAACAATTATTTAAATTCATGTATTTTTTTTTTTGTTGCAGAAACTTTACAAAGAAGCCTGGGAAAAGGATAAGAGACAAATCCATGTCATGCCAGACACTCCTGAGATCCTCCTGGCAAAGGCGAACCTGATCAATATCAGTGAAGTAAGTACAGATGCAGTACTATATTTGCATGGAACCAATACATTGTTACAGCTTAGCAATGGAAAAAGAGCTGACTAGCAGCAGTAAAATACAGATGAAAGAGAATAGTTATTTTGCAGACAATTCTGGTTTGCAGACAACTGAAACACAATTCATGAAAGTTATCTGAGATAAACACGCATTTACACAGGTATGAGGGCCGGAAATGACAACAGTATGTTATATATTATGCTCATTTAGCATTTTCAGTAGTGATTCTAATCATTCCCATTAGCCATTGCCCAAAGGGCCTTCAATGTAATGTCAGAAAACATATAGGTTACCATGCAGGAACCAGGATTAACATGATTGCGTAATTCTTGGGCCAGTGTCCTAGTCCAAGAAGTGGATGCTGACCCTGGATAACACCTGAACAAAGATGGCATCTTCCTTCCAGAGAAATACAAAGTAGGTAATAAATACCTGTAAATGCTTCACTTACATGTTACATAACATAACATGCACCTAACATGAAAAAATATATCTGATGGCAGGTCTTTGGTTTCTAAGCTGTCTGAACTTGAGAACTTAAAGTACATACATGTACATATAGAAAGAGATTACTTTTGAAGATCTGAGGATTTACAGTACAGTACTGTATTCTGCATGTCAACATACAGCATTATTTGATTATTTGTACCTATGAAATGTATCTAACAGAAACTCTACAAGGCTGGCTACGAAGAGAACAAGAAGAAGGGCTATGACCTGCGGGCTGATGCTATTGCCATCAAGGCTGCAAGATCCACAAGGGACATTGCTAGCGATGTAAGGTTTCACTTTTTTATTACCAGATTACTTTTATATTACTTTTATTTACACTATTGTGTGAGATGCTTTATGATAGTAGGATTTCCTATTTATAAAGGAGAGAATGATCACATTGTGAGACTGCTTACTACTTTTCAGCTGTTAGTCAGGCCAAAGATCTGTATCTGGAACTGATCTACAAAGACATATGTTTTTCATTGACCTACAACAAGAAATCCATAAATGTGTGCAGACTCACATACCAAGATGTCTACATAAAAATATTCTGTAGTTTACACGGAAATATTAAAATTGAACTTATTTTTTTAATCAGCAATGTATTTATTAATAAGTAATTCAACATGTTTCATGCGCAGTTTTCCACTCAAAAACACACATTTTAGTTAAACTTTTTTACGAAAACATTTTTTGTCACCTAATATAATTACATAATTATATTATGTTCATTTATATACAGTACTGTATATTATATTATATTATGTATGTTTTATAACAAGTATTTCCCAAATACTTTTTGTTGAAGGTTAGTCTATTAAAAGACCTATATTGGGTAAATGTATTCCCAGTATGCCCTAAATGTTTGTTAATTATCTCAAACAAAATTATTATTATTTTTTAAATAAGTTTACGTATATATTATTCACTAATGCATTACACTTTTATTCTTTATTTTATTCAAGTGAAACTCTAGCCAGAACTTTTTTGGTAGTGGGGTAGAACATCTGCCAGGTTTTGCATTTCTGTTCTAAAATGCATCCTGTTGAGCACATTCTGATCTATATATAAATCATAGCTTTAATTGTCTTCTTTTTTTAAATAAAATACATGTCTTGTGATTTCTGAAGTTATCTATATAAATGTGTCTGTGATATAAACGCTTATGTGGCCTGACCTTTTGCAACCTATTTCAGTTCAAGTACAAAGAAGCTTACCGCAAGCAGCAAGGCCACCATGTGGGTTTTCGCAGCCTGCAAGATGATCCCAAATCTGTATGGGCCATGCACGTGGCCAAGATCCAGAGTGACAGAGAGTACAAGAAGGACTATGAAAAATGGAGGACCAAGTTCAATACCCCAGTTGATATGCTGGGAATATTGCTGGCCAAGAAATGCCAGACATTAGTCAGTGACATTGACTATAAACGTTTACTTCACAAGTGGACCTGTCTACCTGACCAGAAGAATGTGGTACAGGCAAGAAAGGTCTCCGAAATACAGAGTGATGTAAGTACACAATTTTATGTCAATTCAAATACTAGTTATTCTAAAGTCCAATAGAAGCCACAAAAATAGATGTGCAACCAGTTAGACATTGTACTAACAACCTCCATTTCGCCATAGTCTATAGGCTTTCTTCTTCTTTCCTGGTATAGCATTTGTTCAGTTTATCTAATTATGACAAAAGGACCCAAATTTATACCTAGTGCACTTATCATTAGACCTGGTCATGCATGCCTCTCCCCCTCCCTGCAATACAAGTCTGTCTGAAGACACTTGTGATGAGGGGTGTGGCTGCTACTCAACTCTGCCAGCACAGGGCACTGTGCTGTGAGGGCAGGAGGCAGCAAAAGCTAATTTAAGGCATTTCCAAATAAAAATCAGCTAACAATGTAAACATACTTGGGTACAGGGTTCAGAGACACAAAGAAGTTTAAGACTATTGGGTTTACAGCCCAACTCTGGGTTATGGGCTCTTCCCCTCCAAACACCTCTCCCCTTTAATGCAGTCCAGTGATATTTCATGGGTTTTTAATTCACTTATTTTTCTGATGTTGTCTGGCCAGTCACATAACACTCTGGGTCCTCTTCGATCTTTTTCTGGTGGAGGACAGTCCTGGATGATGTAGAAAGCAATGCTATGTGATCACATGACCACCACTCTCTGCATCAACATACTGTGATTGCAGTGTGCTGGGGGAAGAGCTATAATGCCCTGTACTCACAACCTTTGCTTAATCACCACCTAATATATCTGACATGCTCACTGACCCTGCCTAGGAAACCCCTAAATGTTGAGCAAAGCAAAATCCAATAACCTATAATAACCACAACCAAATTATTAAGTAATAAACTCTAGGGGGTTACTGCACTTAGCTTTACTAGAAAAGCCTGTAAATGCTGTAAACCTCCAAACCCTTCCCAGTACCTTTCAAACTATACAGTTCATTCTAGCATTGTTTCTGTTATGCCTTCAGAAATGCCCGTTATATGTAAGCAGAAGGGCATCAAGAGCTCTTCTAGGTGTTTTAATAATGCAATTTACCATTTACTTTACAAATGAACCTTGTAAAATATAATCTTTTGTATCTTTGCAAGATTGCCTACAGGTCTGACTTGCAATGGCTTAGAGGAATCGGCTGGTCACCCACTGGTTCCATAGATGATGAGAAGAACAAAAGGGCATCAACCATCCTGAGTGAGAAGAAGTATCGCCAACACCCAGACAAGTTCAGATTCACCAGTGTCCCTGACTCTATGGAAATGGTGCTCGCTAAATCCAATGCAGATATTATGAATAAGGTAGGTCGTAATTTAAGTGATTGTCCATCAAAAAGTGATATTTTAGATAAAGATGGAGTCTGGAGTGCTACATCATCCACTTGATTTTTAAACCTTTTGAGCATTCCATTTGCAGGATGTCCCTGATACAGATCCTTCTCCCTTAGTGCCCACTTTGGGGTGAGTGAAAGTGACATTTTAGATATATGTGGTGTCTAAGGGGGTTACGCCATCCACTATCTTCTTACATCCTTTGAGTTTTCTATTGGCAGGATGTCCCTGACATAGATTTTCTCCCCTTTTTTGAGCTTCAGTTGTTCCTGCCCACTTTGGGTTTTTCCCACACTGCTAAAGTAAAAAAAAAAATGCAAAATTTGGTGAACCAGCTCATAATGGTTTTGAAATCAATTATGGAGATCTTGCCTGCCACATATCAAAGAGATATAAGAATTTCTAACTCTCCATCATCAGATCTAAAATACCAGATTAGGGTGGAATGACACTGAAGTGTTTTGTTCTGATGATGTATACTGTGAATCATGTCAGGAATTTGGGGGGTGCTAATGGTGATTCTATTACAAATTATTTTCCAGCGCCTATATAATAAAGCATGGAACAAGGATAAGATTCAACTCCACATTATGCCTGATACACCAGAAGTTCTTCTGGCAAAACAGAACAAGATTAACTTCAGTGAGGTACGTAAAGTAAAATCCAAGGGTGCACCTGACACATTTTGGCTTATCTGTTGCATCCATGATCCAACCACGCTTCACAAATGGTTGCATGCAGATATGCAAGAAAATGAGTGCGTGGAGTTAAAACATCTTGTCAAAATGTCAAGTATTTTCTCATCTTATCTCAATGTCCATCATGAGAAGAGCAAGAAGAAAGTCTCACTAATTAATTATTGACTCTCATCAGAAAATCTACAAACAAGCACTGGAGGAGTCCAAGAAAAAAGGCTATGACCTTCGTTCTGATGCCATCGCTATAAAGGCTGCCAGGGCATCTCGCGATATCGCCAGTGATGTAAGTATCTGAAATTACACTTGTCACTTTTCACAAATCAAATTCTAAAAAAAAAAAAGAAGCTATCAAAGAAGTCAAACTATCACGTATTGAGTAACTGCTTTCTTCTGTTTTGGGGCATGCTTTTGTTTGTTTTTGCCATTTCTTGTCATATTTACAAAATATAAAATGTTTGTTCGTGGGTTTAGATCAGCGGTCACCAACCGGTGGTCCGTGGACCACTGGTGGTCCGTGAGAAAATGTTGGTGGTCCCCGGGCCCCTCTGATGCTGTGCAGGCTTGGCGGTCATTGATATGGCACGGAGGCTCCGGGGCTGCCTCTCACTACTGACTCAAACAGCAGCTGTCACAAGGAATGCGCGGCTATAAGTACAGTGCGGACCTTGCAGGAGGTGGGGCATCTCGTCAGTACCCGGACTGAGCAGGCTGCGGACATAGAAAAAGCGTGGGAGAAGCCAGGTAATAGTGGCTAAGTGTGGGGGAAGGGGAGGCACGGGGGTGGTTGGGGGCAGTGGTATATTCGATAGAGAAACAATTAATATTATTACTGGGGCTGGCGGGCACCGCTCCCTCCCTCAACCAGCTTTGCCACTCCTGCAGGCACACCTGCACCTATGTATGTATGTGTATATATACTGTATGTATGTATATTGATATATTCTCATATTTTTTGTTTCCTCATATATATATTTATATATATATGAGGAAACATACATACATATGAGGAAACAACAAAAATTCATATTAGTGGTCTGCGGGATTTAAAATGATGAATTTAGTGGTCCATGAGGTCTGAAAGGTTGGCGAACGCTAGTTTAGATACACTTTAAATGTTTATTTGTGAAGAATAATGTCTACCTATACCACTGTAACCTGGTGGCCAGATATATCCCCTCAAGGGAAAATAATTTCTCTACAATTTTCCTAAAAATATTATCTTTTTCTTACAGTACAAATACAAAGCAGCCTACAGGAAGCAGCAGGGACACCATGTTGGATTCCGCAGTATTAAGGATGATCCTAAGTTGGTATGGTCCATGCATGTGGGCAAGATGCAGAGTGACCGGGAGTACAAAAAGGACTTTGAGAAGACTAGGACAAACTTCAACATGCCTGTGGACATGCTCGGCTTCCTATTGGCTAAGAAATGCCAGACCTTGGTCAGCGATATTGATTACAGGAAATACCTTCACAATTGGACGTGCCTGCCAGATCAAAGTGATGTCATCCAGGCCAGGAAAGCCTATGAGCTCCAAAGTGATGTATGTACATAACTATATTGATTTACTTAGAAAAAGATGACAATTTAAAAGAAAAAATAACCCATGGTGTATTTAAATGACTGTGTATTATTTGCTTTCCTGATTTTTTTTTTTATTGCACATGGATTATGCAATTCCCAAAAAGTATTACAGCGCAGACTATAATTTTTGTTTGCATGTATGGTATATTTACTGCATATAAATTACTTTAGTGGTTTCTGAGGTATTTTGTATGCTAAGTCGTTCACAAAGATTATCGCTCCTTAAAATACTGCTAAATTCTGACTGGCCTTAACATCAAGTTTTAATAAGGTATATTGAGTAGAGCAGTAAAATAAGCCGTTGAAGGTGATGATAAAATAGCAGTACGTAAGAAAATAAGGTTTACAATTGGTAAATGCCCATTTTATGCAACATAACTATTCCATACCTGAGCATTATTTGTGTTTGTAAATTGATTATTTTCAAGAGAAAATTGCCATAAGATAAAAAAAAAAACCAGTGGAGATAATTCTCCATGGTAGCATATAAAAGATAATATAGAATTTAGGATTCATTCCATCTAAACTTGACTAGATTTGTATTTACTTCCTGTGTGGTCACAAACACAAGAAGTTAGGGGTATCTCTGTATTGGGGCACAGAGGGTGATAAAAGCACTATTTCAGTGGTGCTGGGAAAACGTTAGAACCTCTGTCATGTTATTTTGCTGTGTGTGCCTGTTGGAAGATTCCTCTTATTTTTTTTGTGGTCATCTGGACAGAATGTAAGAGGAAATATACCCCATGGAGTCACATACTGAAAACTTGACAGGGTTTCTAACTCTTCATCACTATATCCAGATTGAAAATAGGTGTTTCCTGGAATTACATAGTTACATAGTTACATAGTATTTGAGGTTGAATAAAGACATTAGTCCATCAAGTCCAACCTACTTTAAATTATAAAATAGGAACATGATTTTGTGCATGTTATATAGGCCAGCCTACTGATGCATTTAAGAATAGCAGTGGTTTTGGTTGATGCCTACGGCAGTACCACCTTGACTACTTTTTTTTAGCAAACTTTCATCTCAGGCAATGTTTGGTAATTTTTATGTCACTTTACGGTTTGAAAAATGGATATTTTCTCGGCGGTCAAATTGCTAGTAAATGTCATGGAAGAGCTGTGGGGGAAGATTTGGGGCTAAGCGTACTACACACACCCAAAGTAGTTTGATTGTTTGATTATTGGG
>NW_017306393.1:1497343-1543497 GCF_000935625.1 Nanorana parkeri
TGTAACTCACCCAATGTCCACATCCACAACTGTGTATGACATGACAAAAACATTTTTTTGTTTTAATTTTTTTGATGGACTGGGGAAGGATAAGGACTCCTCTCCAGATTTACTGCTGTTCTGCTGACAACTTATTGATGACAATGGTACCACCAGGCAAGAAGTGAGGGGATATCTGCAAAAGGAACACAGACAAAAATAACTAGAAAAACATTTTTTTTTAAATTTCTGTGTGTGTTGCTTTTGGAGATTTCACCACACTTCCTGTCTGGTAAAACGTTGTCAGCAGTACAGGAAGTGAAGGTAGAGCCCTTTAATGGGGCCCCTTCCCCACTTTATCCAAAAGTGAGGAAAAAAAACTATACACACACACACACACACACACACACACACACATTAATAGTAAATAATACATTTATTAATAATTTAATACATTATTAAATTAATTATTATTTAAGTTTGTTAAATCAATAATTTAACAGACTTATTAAATTATTGGTACATTTCATTTAACAATAATACATTTAAAAATAAACCCCTTTTACATTTATAAAGTTTACATTTGTGAGGTTTGCCTTTACTCCAACCTTCATGCAGCTTTTGAAGCTGGGGCATATCTTTGAATATGTTTTATATGTCATCTTATGCTACCTTTTTCATTTACTTTTAACTGAACTGAAACATAGTTGCTATTTTATTTCTTATTTTTTTTAATTTTGAAAAAATAACTCCAAAAATTGTCTAATGTTTTGCTTTTTTGTTTGGTATAAATGGGTAGCATTTTTCTAAATAACAGACCTTATCTTCATGCAGCTTTTGAAGCTGGGGCATCTTTGAACATGTTTTATATGTCCTCTTATGCTACCTATTTCATTTACTTTTAACTGAACTGAAACATAGTTGTTATTTTATTTCTTATTTTTTTAATTTTGAAAAAATAACTCCAAAAATTGTCTAATGCTTTGCTTTTTTGTTTGGTATAAATGGGTAGCATTTTTCTAAATAACAGACCTTGTAGTTACATTTATTGAAAGCTATTGATTTAATACCATGTTTTCTACCTCCAGAACCTGTACAAATCAGACTTACAGTGGCTGAGAGGCACTGGCTGGGTCCCCATTGGCTCGCTAGAAGTGGAGAAGGTCAAGAAAGCAGGAGAAATTCTTAGCGAAAACAAATACCGGCAGCACCCAGACAAACTCAAATTCACCAGTGTGACTGATTCCATGGAAATGGAACTGGCAAAGGCCAATGCTGAGATCATGAATAAGGTGATGATTGGAATAATTTAGACATTGAGCCGCTGTATGGGTTATTGTCTCCTACTGTCTTTACTTCAATAAGCAGAATTGCAGGTATTATTTCAGAAAATGTTGTAAGGCTGCAGAACTGCCTTCTTTTGAGCAAGGTTATCTCTTAACACAACGCATTCCATGCTGCAGTTGACAGAACTGAACAAAGATCTATAATTAAATCTTTAGAAATAGTAATAAGAGTTAGTGGACATCACCTTTTAACCACAGAAGAAGAAAAGGAACAGTTGAATCTGTGCGCCCAATATTCACCAATTACTGCAGAACTAGTCATGCTTACTGGTAAGAGTAAGAGTAGCACTTCAAGAATAAAGGTTCCTGGGTGGATGAAAGGTATTGGCTGGTTTCCTATCGGTTCCCTGGAAGTCGAGAAGACAAAGAGGGCCGGTGACATTCTGAGTGGTAAAAAGTACAAACAGCCTCCTGACACTATCAAATTCACCAGTGTCACGACTCCCTGGAGTTGAACCTGGCGAAAGCCAATGCAGAGATTATAAACAAGATAAGTTAATATAAGTGAACAGGTTTATTTTTTCCATATTACTGTAAATTTAACAGGGCACATAGTTTAAGTTCTTATCAGTCCTTACCCAAGGACATTATATTACCATGGTTCCAGGAGAGGACTGGAAACCTTAAGCCTGGGGGACCAACACAACCAATTTTAATGGTAGGGACATACTTCTGTGGGCTAATGAAAGTTTTGATTGTGCCTCACTGATTGCTGGCAATGGTAAAAGGTGGGCATTCCTAAAGAACATGTGGTTTATTGTGCCACACGTTTTACCTTTTCCAGCTTCAGCTTCCTTTGCGCTTCTAGGCATTCAGTCCCATGACATTTGAGAGCTGCAAAGAAAGTCCAACCTGGAAAACTTTTCTTTCACATGAGCTGTGATCGCAGGTCTGAACAGGGAGCAAGTAGCTGTATAATGCCCAGTATGTGTCAGTGACTGTGGGTACAGCTCTAAACAATGACTGAATATCTTCACCCAGGTCCACCAGCCTTACTTATATTAGTACTGGGCCCAAGCAGGGGTGCGGATAAATGTCTCCCTCCTCTGAGCTTGATCCTCCCCTGCATGGTACTACTATTTTTACCAATATAAACACATGTTTTGAGATGTTGGACGAGGTACACATTTTACAAGAACAGTTCTATTTACAAAATATATTCTCATAATCGGTTCTGCAAATAATATTAACTTTTTTTGTGTTTTTGTAGAGTGGGGAAGAGGCAGAACTTCTCTGTCCATGTTGGGTTAAATTACTATCACTTTCTGTCTGTGTGACTATTAATGCAAGAAGTGAGCAATGAAAATTGGAGAGAGGTTCTAAGCCCTTCCACTCTACTAAAATAGTGTTTCTTATGCTGTTCCTGTTGGAGAGATCCCCCCTCGCTTCCTGTTGCAGTAACATGACAGAAAGTGACATGAATTCTTCCCAATGGAGGAGAGCAGAGAAAGGCTCTAACCCTTTCCCACTTTATCAAAAATGAAAAAGGGTTTTGACTGGTGTTTGAATATGAAAGCTAATGTAATTTTTAGTAAAACCAAAAGATTTCATAACCTCCATTTTTTTTATCTTTTAGAAACTGTACAACGCAGCCTGGAATAAAGACAAGACCAACATCCATATCATGCCTGACACACCAGAAATTGAACTGGGAAGACAGAACAAGATAAACTACAGTGAGGTGAGTAAACTAGTATGCACATATACCGGATACTTTAATAATATCCCAATTTTAGATTGTAGAGTAGAAAAAGAGATCACAGTATGCAAACACCTAAGGGTTGATCCATAAACTGATTGCACAATGAACAGCTCTGCGAACGAGATTCACAGCACATTATGGCCAATAGATGGAGCAGAGGAACATTGGAAATTCCATCTAGTGGGCATAATGTACTGTAAATCTCGTTTGTAAAGCTGTCCACTGTGCGGTTTATTAATCATCCCCCTTCTGTGTGCTAACCCAATGTTGTTCAAGTGCATCATATACTGCACTTATTTTACAGATAAGATTGTGCTGCAAGGGCAGGCCAGGTCTTATGTCAAGCTCATATATGGCATCCGGAGTCACAGTGTTCGGGGTGGCAACAAGCGGAAACTTGTTTCATTCTTTTTATACTATTTTTATTGTATAAAAACAATAAAAAACGGTCATATCAATTTCATGCAAGGAGCACATACTATTAGAGAGACACTTTTGTACAAATTATTTTGCACAGAAATTAATATAGACAAGGTAATACATTGTTTTACTCAGAAAAGAGGAACGTAAGCACTGCTCCAAGCACTCCTACACCCTATGTACTTACACTGATGCAGAGAGGGCCAAGTGGATATATCAGATTCTCAACAGCAGAATGGGGTGCATGAAAACTTCACAGCTGTCACTGGGTGCAGTTACAATCCCCGATGCATCCCCACACTTGGTGCAATAAACTGGTGTCACATGGCCAGGTGCAGTGGAGTCACAGTGTATTGTCAGGGATTTAGCCCTGTATCCTCCCTGTGTTGCTCTGCAGCAGGGATTCATACACATCTGTTCAACCCACTTTTCATCAGTGTAAGTTCACATTGGGGCAGTAAAGTGGCAGTGTCCCACAAGAGGGTAATGCAGCAAAGAAGGGAAGGCCCTTAGAGCTATGGAGCTTTACCACTGACTCTATCTCTTTATATATAGTTTAAAAACAATCTGTACTTACTACTACATTTAGCATTCACTTCTAAATATGCAATAGCAGTCAATGTCTGCTTAGCTCTCCCTCTTGTGCTCCACCAGAGTGCAGTCTTACCTCCAGGCTGCTGTAAAATTTGGATTAGATGGAATATTTTACTCAGGTATAGAAAAAAGATAACTAAAACATGAAGTAAACAAAATAATTACTGATAGGTTTATCTTCCTATTTGCTCTACACAGCTCAGCTAGTTATAATTGCTATGCTAATGCTACATATGATCTTTCTCCAGTAAATTGTAGAAACGTGCTACATTTATCCACCAATAACATGGGTATAATCTATAAAAATATGTCTACATACTTTTTAGAGCTATAGATTTGCTAAATAATTATGAGTAAGATTATCTTTTAATGGTATATAGATCTGTATTGTCACAAAAGTCATAAGATCATAAGCTGTGGCACAACAACAAAAATTACCCCGGACAATTTTAGCTAATGTCATTGGTATGTTATTACTGAAACTAAATTAAGACTTTTCTTTCCCATTCAGAGCAAATACAAACAAGCTTTGGAAGAATCAAAGAAGAAGGGGTATGACCTCAGAGTTGATGCCATCTCTATCAAAGCTGCAAAGGCTTCACGAGATATTGCCAGTGATGTAAGTTGTGCTCTTCTGTTCTGGGGAATATTTTGTTCTATGTTCATATTGTTCTGATGAAAGTGATGACCTGTTCTTAAAACTTCACCATAACCTGGTATGGCTATGGAATGGTTATGGTATATGACTTGTAATTAGACAAAATAATATACAGGTATTTCCATATTAACATGGAGGGTTGGCTTCAGGAAACCTAGCATATTTCTGTGACACATACCGTATACTGTATGTCATTTATTTGTAATATATTATCATCTTATTTGTTGTTTAAAAATATTTATTTACAGTTATACATTTATGTAATCCAGCTATCTATATTTGTCAGAATTGAGGACTGTAAAGCAATGGAAACAACAAAACTTTAACAAAGTACATGTATGTGAAGTACAATACACATGTACAAAACAGTATATGAACGTGTCTGTTAATGCAGTTATATGCAAATTTTGGATTGTGCACACTGAAAAGTTGCTGTCCATCCCTGTGCCACAGAGTGTTTCTCATAGTGTGAAAATGTAACCTCTGGTGGCTCCAATCCACACTCTGGCTGTTAAAAGGCACCACTCTGAAAGGAGGGCTAGGTAAAGTCTGCAAAAGTGGACAATTTTGTCCAATAGTTTAAATCACTATGCTTCTCCTGGTGTCTAAAACCTGTGACTAGATTGACCTTAGTAGGCTAACTCTAGTGTCTGCTATCAGAAGCAAGGAAGACCACAATGAATGGCTATACCACAATTATAACCCAAATTCTGTGCTTTAAATTTAGAACAGTACGATTACATGTTGCTTTTAAACAATGAAAATGCATTACAATGGCACACAACTGTTACAAATTTGGCAAACATGGACTTAATGGATATAGAGATCAACATAAGTTCCTACCACTGAACAGGTTTTACTCTGCTAATTCTCCATTGCAGTATAAATACATTATAAGATACTGCAAGCAGCAGGCAGCAGGGACAATATATAGTTAAGACTTGTAATCCAGCATAATATTGTTTGACGCTGTAATTCTTTTTTCTAGTATAAATACAAAACCGGATACCGCAAGCAGCTAGGCCACCATGTTGGATACAGAAGCCTAAAGGATGATCCAAAATCGCTGTGGGCTGTGCATGTGGCCAAGATCCAGAGCGATCTGGAGTACAAGAAGGACTTTGAGAAACAAAAGACCCATTATCAATCTCCTGTGGAAATGCTGTCTGTGCTGATCTTCATGCAGCTTTTGAAGCTGGGGCATCTTTGAACATGTTTTATATGTCCTCTTATGCTACCTATTTCATTTACTTTTAACTGAACTGAAACATAGTTGTTATTTTATTTCTTATTTTTTTAATTTTGAAAAAATAACTCCAAAAATTGTCTAATGTTTTGCTTTTTTGTTTGGTATAAATGGGTAGCATTTTTCTAAATAACAGACCTTGTAGTTACATTTATTGAAAGCTATTGATTTAATACCATGTTTTCTACCTCCAGAACCTGTACAAATCAGACTTACAGTGGCTGAGAGGCACTGGCTGGGTCCCCATTGGCTCGCTAGAAGTGGAGAAGGTCAAGAAAGCAGGAGAAATTCTTAGCGAAAACAAATACCGGCAGCACCCAGACAAACTCAAATTCACCAGTGTGACTGATTCCATGGAAATGGAACTGGCAAAGGCCAATGCTGAGATCATGAATAAGGTGATGATTGGAATAATTTAGACATTGAGCCGCTGTATGGGTTATTGTCTCCTACTGTCTTTACTTCAATAAGCAGAATTGCAGGTATTATTTCTGAAAATGTTGTAAGGCTGCAGAACTGCCTTCTTTTGAGCAAGGTTATCTCTTGAAACTGCTCCCTTCACAATGCATTCCATGTTGCAGTTGACAGAGCTGAACAAAGATCTATAATTAAATCATTATAGATGATTAGAAATAGTAATAAGTTAGTGGACATCACCTTTTAACCACAGAAGAAGAAAAGGAACAGTTGAATTTGTGCGCCCAATATTCGCCAATTACTGCAGAACTAGTCATTCTTAGCACCAATCAGGTAAGAGTAGCACTTCAAGAATAAAGGTTACAGTTAAGGATATATTTAGTCAGGTGAAGGGTTAAGGCTTGAAGTTAAGTTTAGGGTTAGATTTTAGAGAGTTTGGTTTTGCATTTTAGGGTTAAAGTGTATGTAAACCATAGCTATGAACAGCTCTTTTTTCCCCAGTTTTGGTCTGTTTAGTATACATTGAAAGTGTAAAAAGTACTTGTTGGTCCTGCCAGGACTCCACTCTGCTTTTATCTTCCTGTTTGAGCTGGCAACACATTGGGGTTGATTTACTAAAGGGGTAGAGCATGTTCAACGTTAGAAAGTGAATTTTCGGTTTACAAGGGAATTTGCCCTTAGCTTAGAGAATGTGGTAAAATACACTTTGCAAAGAATAACAAATAGCAAAGGAAGAATTTTAAAAAAAATGCTTGCACATGATTGGATGATGCTAACCTTCACCGAGCTAATGGAAACTTCCATTAGCTAAGTGAACAGCCTATTTGCACTTCGCAAATCAACCTCAGGCTCCATGCACATACAGCATTTGCGTTTCCTGCGCAGTTTTACATGTGGAAGAAAACACAACGATGAAAACGCAAACATTTTTAATCTGCATGGATTACACACGTTTGCGGTTAATTATATAGCTGCAAACGTGCAGGATTCCTCCATATTATCGCGCTTGTACTATTTTGTGGTCAAATGGTCAAATAGAGAGTACCACCGCACTCCTGAGCGAGAAGCCCCTAAAAATGGGGGGTGGGGGGGTGCTGAAGTGGCTGTGGATTGTGTCGCCATGGTGATATGGCCTGCAAGAATGAATAAAAGGATTTTGTTTTGAAGAAAACTTGGAGTGCTAGTGACCATTTTTTCTGTTTTGTACTATTTTCCGGGCCGTGTTGCTTTGTACCATGCGGCCTCCGCAAAACTCTTAACAATGCACATTAAAGTGCATCGTCTTTTCTGTTTAGAGCGGCTCTGCGCGTTTCTGGCCAGGTGAATACGTGCGGACAACCTCTCCTGTGTGAATGGAGCCTTAGACTTTGCTGCACTGAAATCTCAAGCAGCATTATCAGCCCTGCCCTGTTCAGCTATGCTAAATACAGAACACCCCTTAATAAATGGTGATGAGGAGAGGCAGAGGTGTTCTGTAGCCAAAATCAGGAGCAAGGAGCTCACAGTTAGTGAGCGTTTTCACCCTAGGAAAGTAACACGTTAAATGTTTGTTAAGTCAGGGTTAAGTGATACACTGATGGGGCTCAACATAAACCTTCACAATCTCTTCTCTCTCTTCTGAAGGTGTTGCCAGCTGCACTGAGAATGATAGTTGCAATCAGCTTAGAATAATACAAGCAGATAGGGGCTTCCCATGTGTACCCATGTGATGTCAGCCAATCAAATTTCACCCCAGTAAAACAGAGAATGAATACTGATTGGCGGTTGTGAGATATTGTATACTGCACATTATTCTTTACCAGCTGATGTGTCTTTTGCTGTGTTTTAGACATTATTGTAACATTATTAACTCTGAAAATGTTGATGTCTCATAGCGCCTCTACACTGCAGCTTGGAACAAGGATAAGGGAACGCTCCATGTGATGCCTGACACTCCTGAAATCGAACTGGCCAAAGCAAATCGTGTCAATTACAGTGAGGTAGGTGGTTAATAGGGGTGAAAAAGCAATTTATATAACACGAGATTCCGGTAAATTCCGGTATGACTAGAACAATGTAATGTAGTGTAAACTGCTAAAAATAGGGACTGAACAGTGTTGTAAAGGTAAAATAGGAAAAACAGTAGAAGACAATGAGGGTGATATAAGCGAGGTGGTATGTCTGTAAAATCATTGAGGGAAATTTATCAAAACTGGAGCAGAAAAAATCTGGAGCAGTCGTGCAACCAATCAGCTTCTCTCTTTAGTTTTCAAATCTTAACTGAACAAACTGAAGAGAGAAGTGGATTGGTTGCCATGGGCAACTGCTCCAGATTTCGTCTGCTCCACTTTTGATAAATTCCCCCCATTCTATACCGATGACAAAAACAGGGAGTGAAAGGTAGCCCCATCTACAGCTTCTTACATGATATAGTGGACCAGCGCTAGGAAGGGCAGGTATCATTATTCACAAAACAACCAGAGCTTCATGTAGAGAGAAAATGAAACTGTATGTTTAGCTAAAAAACGTTTTTTTTTTTTTTTTAGTTTGAGATAGTTGGGATGCACGGAGAGCCTCACAAAAGACATGGCTTGCTTACTGCAGCGCCCCACCATTTTGGAAAAAGGATGGTGGCACCCAACAGCACTCAGCTATTTTGAAGTATCTGTAGGAGAGACATTTTGAGGCACTCAGCAGGCTTAACTTAAGTTCAATTATGTATATAGAACATATAAACAAAAAAAACACCAAGAGGACAGTGTCTTTTTAGAGAGATGGGTAACCAAGGTGATATGCTGTCATCCTTCTTCAACATTCTCCTTAGTTTGCTCCATTTAGTTTTGTATTGGGTTTTTTTTTTTAGCACAGTAGCATTTATTTTTGTTTTCTTACACTATTTATGTTTTTTGTCTTCTCATAGAAACTGTATAGACTTGCCCTGGAGGAAAGCAAAAAGAAGGGTTATGACTTGCGCGTTGATGCCATATCCATTAAGGCAGCAAAGGCTTCAAGAAATATAATCAGTGATGTAAGTTTCCTAAGACATCGCTTTTCATTTACTCGGAATGAAACAAATTTCAGAGCGGTTTTATTACAACATTTTGTTTGCCCTACAGTTTAAATACAAAGCAGGCTACAGACAGCAGCAAGGCCACCATGTTGGATACAGAAGCCTAAAGGATGATCCTAAATCGCTGTGGGCCGTGCATGTGGCCAAGATCCAGAGCGATCTGGAGTACAAGAAGGACTTTGAGAAACAAAAGACCCATTATCAATCTCCTGTGGAAATGCTGTCGGTGGTGTTGGCCAAGAACTGCCAGAAACTTGTCAGTGACATTGACTACCGCCAACACCTCCACCAATGGACATGTCTGCCAGACCAGAATGATGTCATTCAGGCCAAGAAAGCCTATGAGCTTCAGAGTGATGTACGTGATGTATCTATTTTCTATAAATCGTATTCTAAATTTGCAAAGTTTTCTGCACTCTGTAATTTAAAAAAAAATCTTTTTTAGGCTATCTACAAATCTGACCTGGAATGGCTGAAAGGTATTGGTTGGGTGCCTGTTGGTTCCTTGGAAGTGGAGAAGGCTAAGAAAGCTGGACAGATTTTGAGTGACAAGGCCTACCGTCAGAAGCCAGATACTATCAAGTTCACATCGGTTCCAGACTCAATGGAGATAGTGCTGGCCAAGAACAATGCACAGACCATGAATAAGGTAGGTGGACCACCATCAATATGAAATTGTTGAAACCTTTTAGTTTTTAGCGGGAAACTGTCATTAGTTTATGAATTTCATGGTAGAAGTTAGTACTAGTTTTTTGAGTAGTTATAGCAGACTTACTATGTTAAAAAAAAAAAAAAGGAATACAGTAAATACCCCATTATCCAGCATTCAAGCAACCGGCACTCTCTGGCAACTTGCAAAAACATAATATGTTCTTGATTTCTTTTGCGGTTGCTTGATAGACATGTGCACACTAAAAAATGTTGTTGGTAAGTAAATCTACAGAGTGGCCAGTTTATTATGACCACCCCATCAGTACTTCGTTGGGCCGCCTCGTGACTCCACGAGATGTTGAAAGGTGATGCGAGGAATCCGAAAGTCTATGACATCCAGAGTGATGTGAGTATAAATTCATAGATTCTGCCTGAAGGACAGTTACGGAAAGGCAGTTATAGAAGCATGATGATGGGATCCCATTTTAAAGGGATATTACCAAATGTGAACCTCTAAAGCAATCTTTGTGAAAGCAGATTTGGTTTTGTCTTACTATGGGCAGATTGGGGCAGGGTGGATTGACTGTTATTATTATTGTTATTATTATTATTATACAGGATTTAAATAATGCCAACAGTTTGCTCAGCACTTTATAAAATGGAGGGAGCCAGTACATTTACAATATAATGTCAAAACAGAAGGGTTAGGAGGGCGCGGCATGTGAGAGCTTACAATCTAATAGGATAGGAGAGAAGGGAAGGAAATGTCTATTAGTGTCAAATAAGGGTTAATATAATAGGGTTAAATAGGAACACTATTGATTTATTTATTTTACTGAATAAAACATTGCTTCATTTTTACTTTTGTTGACACTGCAGAGGCTCCTGCATAAATAAAACAAGTCCCGGCGGTCAAATTGCAAGTAAATGTCATGGAAGAGCTGTGGGGGAAGATTTGGGGCTACGCGTACTACACACACCCAAAGTGTATTTATTTGCTAACTAAATTCTCTGTTTACATTTTGCTGCTAGCCAGCAGCTAGATTCTGCAGTCGGCAGTTAGATTCCGCAGTTGGCAGCTGAATTTGAACAATGGGGAGCAATAGCCACCCTGCTATTGACTATTTCAAATTACAATAGCCAACAGCAGGCTGGCTATTGTACTTCCCCACTGGGCAGAGGAGCTGACATGAGAGAGAACTTTAAAGTAGGGGGCGGCAGGAGGAACCAAATCACACAGTGGGGGACATGCTATCTGACACACCCAGAAGTGTCGGATAACCGTGGTTACCGTTGAACGTTTATTCTGTTCTTACTACTGCCAGCTAGCTGCAGGATTAGTTTAAAGTGGCAACTAGTATTTCTATTATGATCTAAGTTTATTATCCCCAAACTAGAGTTAAAGGCCTCTTTAAAATCTTCAGAAAGGCTTTGTAGCTAGCTTTGTGGATACTTGCTGTGCACACTGTTTATATACTGTATGATATAATATATTTATATATAATATAAGCTGGAGCCTGTGTGTACAAGGTCTAAAGGAAGGTATTGATGACACATAGGGCATTTTAAATAAATTAAGGGTTTATTTATTACACAAAAGACCCTTTTAACCATCCTGCGTCTGCTAAAAAAGAGCGTAAAGACAACATGTCACCAGCACACCGGAGATATGTGTCCAAACAAATGTTTTTTTATTAATGCATATTGTCACAAGGATGGCAACATTTCGGGGCTATGCAGTGTCCCTTCATCAGGCTCAGTGTGACCTATTGGACTTGCTAAAAAAAACAGCCTTTTGCTTTCCTCATCATTGTATCTGTTTTTTTACAGAAGGAAAAAAAAATGAAAGAAACAGTACACAAAAAGAGAAAATAATTTACAAATAAACAGAAAAAAAGCACACATACAAAGAAATAAACGTAATAACAATAAACTAGATGAAATAAACTTTATTACCTTAAATACGAAAAAAAACCTCACATGTGCTCAATAAAGGAAAAACTAAATTGAGGAGTTCTCCTTTAAAGAAAATTTGTCCAACAGCAAAATCAGTCATTTTGTAGTAAAATCAATTTGACCAAAACTCCTCTGCTTACCACTAATCATTACAAGCAGGAAGGAATTGAATTATCCTTATTCTGGTTAAAATCATATGAGTTTTTTTAAACAGACTTAAAAGTGAACAATGCAGGTTTGTTTTGTTTTTTTATTTTACTGATGGGGATATTCAGGATGCACAGATGTGTAACCTTTACTACTGTCTGAAATACTTATCAAACTGTAAAATGTTAAAAAAGCAAAGAAACTCATTAGTTTTTAGTGTGCAGATTTTTTAGTCTAGGCATTTTACATTCTATAACCAAAAAAAATGTGACCATGCGTGTTGCTTTGTCCTTCCAGCACCTGTACACTGGAGCCTGGGAAACTGACAAGAGAACCATCCATGTCATGCCAGACACACCAGAGATCCTGCTGGCAAAGGCTAACTCCATCAATATTAGTAATGTAAGTATGCCATTTTTGTTGTCAGGGATTGTTTACTATGAAAAATAGTGTAACTGAACTCATACATTCTTTTTTGTACCACCAGAAAATATATACCCAAGGATGGGACGAGGCCAAGACAAAAGGATATGACTTAAGAGCTGATGCCATTTCCATCAAGAGTGCCAGAGCTTCCAGGGACATTGCCAGCGATGTGAGTATAGAGCATGGACAATAGTCACACTAGCATAAAATAGTGAAGCAAAAAAAAAAGACTTGATCATGCAACTTAAATGACCACCACTATTATAAAAAAGTACAATATCTCCACCTGCATTCTCCAAAATCAATTTGGTAGAAGTTTGTGGTCATTTGTAAACATCGCCCTACCTACCCTCATTATCCCTTCATTTTTTTCATCCCTTAACCAAGACTCTTCTCTACAGTGCTGCTAGAGCTGGCTTTTGGAGTGCTGCGTCTGGACCCCACTGCCCTGTTTTTGAAGACTCGCTTTGTGAGTAAGCCAGTGAGGTCCAGCCCCGAGAAGTACCTCAAGCACATAGGTCGCTGGATGCCTTTAAAAATTCCCCATTTAGGAAAGGTTTGCAAGCACAGGGGGTTACCACTGTGGGACTGAGTGCTCATGTCATCTGCTGGGTGGAGTGCCGCAAGTGCTCACTCCATGCTTTCTTTCCCGCCATACAGTGTCGAGGAAGCATCTCCCTGCTGCTGCTTACAAAGAGATGTGGAACATGCAACTTCAGTCTGTGATCTATTGCTGCTGTCTTCCTACAGTGACTTTGGTCACCTGCAGCCATCTGTCCCTCACCTGCTACCAGCTGTCTGGGTTTTGTGAATACCTGAGGCCTTGCTTCATACCCTAAACCTTAAATTGCTTTACTGCCAAACGGTGGCAATATGTCTGATTCTAGAAATGGGGGGACAGTCCCATTGTTCCAGGTGCCTGCCAGCTAACACTCTACTAACAGCTTTGGGGCTTCTTGCAGTTTACCTCCTGATGATGCTGAGATCTGCTGTATGGAATCCTGTTGTCCTCTGCTCCTCTTTAGCTTCATGTGGTGTGGCCAGTTCCTCTGCCCTTTTGGATGAGGTTTTTACTACAGGCATCCAAGACTTTATGGCCCAAATCACCTAGTTATTTGCTGACTTTGACCACAGAGACCACAAGCACACAACCGTGCCTTCTCCAGCAGATTCTGCATCTTTGCCTGAAGAGCTTGCTCCCCTGGAATTACAGTCCACTGCTATTACTTTTACTTTAAAAGAGACCACTTGAGTGAACAGTTAGCACGTTCTCTGTTGGACAACCTGGATTTGACTATTCAGATGTTACAGCAGTTTGGATGGATCTTGAACTTTTAAAAATTATCACTAGAACTGACATTTTGAGTGTCTGGGTCTAGTTCTGAAGTCATAAATCCTGTAGCACTCCTTACCGGAAATCCCCCCAAAATTTAAATGGGTGCTTGAAATGACAGCGGATGACGCCACACAAAACAGCTTAGAATGTAGATGTCACCAGCACACCAGCACGACAGAAGCTCATAAGTCAGTGCAAATCCATTTATTGATAGATGTCACTCAGAATAACAAGCGCTTTCGGGGCCACGCAGGGTCCCCTTTATCAGGCTCAGAGTAGACGAGTCTGATGAAGGGGACCCTGTGCGGCCCCGAAAGCGCTTGTTATTCTGGGTGACATCTATCAATAAATGGATTTGCACTGACTTATGAGCTTCTGTCGTGCTGGTGTGCTCATGTAATCTGCATTCTAAGCTGGGTCTAGTTCTGGATGCAGCTCAGGCCAGAGTGTTTCTTCCACAGTAGATCTTAGATTTGAGCTTTCCAGTCCAGGAGTCATCTGACTATTTGCTTTTGCATGAGAGTCTTGCAGACTGATGGTATCCTCCTTCAAAGCAGTCCAATTTGCCCAATTTTACTCCACACCTCTACAACTCAACATTCTGTCAATATGAGACAAGTTAGTCGAATCCCTGGACAGACAGATTAATTTGGCACCAAGGACTAGGTTATTCCTGGCCTGGCAGCTCAAGAATCTGGCTCTGGAATAGGGGAACTCATTCTTTCCTGTTTTCTGGAAAATCTTTAGGACAGATGCCAACCTGTTGGTGCTGGGCTGTGTCCTAAGGACCCATCAGTGCAGAGGACTTGATTGCAGAGAAGGCTCCTCTGCTGATAAACATTCTGGAACTTTGGATGAGCATCCTGGAAAGTCATCTGATCTGAATTCAGTCAGAAAATGTAATGGTGGTTGCATACATCAACCATCAGGGTGCAACCAAAAATGCAAGAGAGGAAAATTGGATCTCGTGGAAAGTTTACTTTCCCAGCTTGAGCACCATAAATATCCCAGGCAATTGGCAGGCAGACTTCCTCAGCTGGCAGCTCCTGGACCTAGGGGAGTAGGTCCATACACCAGCAGGTGTTCCAGGACCTATGTCACAGGTAGGAGGCACTGGAAATGGAACTCCTGACCTCCAGGTTCAACACCAAACTGGACAGGTCTATCTCCAGGTACAGATATCCACTAGCAGAGAAGTGGATGTTCTGGTGGCTCCATGGGACCTGTATACCCTGAGCCAGGCCTTTCTTCCCCTAAAGCTGCTTCCTCATCTGCTTTGCAGAATTCAGATGGAGGGGATTCTGGTAGTCCTCATTGCTTTGGACTGGCCAAGGTAGATGTGGTATGCTGACTCGGTAAGACTCCTGTTGGATGCTCAGTGGGCTCTGCCAGATCATCAGGACCTTCTATTTCAGGGACAGATTAGTCATGTTGCTTCATGGTTGCTGGCTTTAATGGAATGGCTGTAAAATCACAAGTTTTGAGAGACAGGGGTGTCTCTGAATCTATTATTTCTCTGATGCTAATTGCTGGGAAGGCTCAGTTCACTTGGTGCAAGTCTCGGGGGTTTCCACTCTTCCTCTGTAGAATGAATCCTCACTGTCCTGCAGATGGGTCTGGGCCACTGCTTCCAGCACTATTAAAGGTCAGGTTTCAGCTCTTTCTATCTTGTTTCAGGGACCAGTGGCCGCAGTTTGAACTCTCTCTCTACTCTCATTCACAAGGTGGTATTCCTTCACCTTTGTGATGTGAGTGTCTGAATTGGCTGCCTTATCCTACAAGAACCATTTTGGGTTTTGTAGAGAGACAGGGTGGTATTGAGGACCAGGACTTCCTTCTTGCCTAAGGTAGTTTCTGGCCTTCACGTTAGCTAGGATGTATTTTTTCTGTCCCTCTGTCCGGCTCCAGTTCACTGAAAAGGAAATTTCCCTCCATTGTCTGGATGTGGTTCAGGCTGTTAGAATCTATCACTCAGACACTGCTTCTTTTAGAAAGACTGTTTCCTTTTTTGTCATCCTAGATGTTCCCCATAAGTAAGCTTCTCATTCCACAGACCATCATTCAAGCTTATGGTCTCAAAGATCAGATTTCACCCCTTCCCCTGCAAGGCATACTCTCCTAGATCTGTGATCTACTTGGGCTTTTTTGGCATCAAGCAAATGTTTCCCAGATATGTAGGGCTGCCAACTTTTTAGCTTAGCTGCATTCACACATGAGCATGAGAGTTTAGTGGCAATTGTGGACCATTTGTAATTGTATGTTATTTTCAGGCGTATTCAGACTTCAGCATTTTTGTTTTAGTCAGTGAAAATCTAGGTACTAGAAGAAGGAGATGGCTGTTTAGCCATCACTTATTTTCAGGCGTTTTCATGCATTTTTTAGGTGCTTCCACTGAAGTTTATGGGGCCAAAAACATCCCATTCTGCTTCAGAGGTAGCTCAGGCACCTTTTTGAGACTCAAACATCAAGCTAAATATGTCTGCATGCTCATATCTGAACAGGCACAACTTAAAAGCATGGGATTTTGGTTGTTGAGTGTTTTTGAGCTTTGAGCTTCAAGCTACAATACCTCAGGTGTACTCAGGTGTGCTCAGGTGTGAAGCAGGGCACCTAATTATCCCCAGTGATGCATATCAAAATGTGTTATTATGGAGAGTATGAAGACTGGCAGTACAAGTTTGGTCATCTGATTTATAGACTAAAAGCAATGTTAAAAAAACTGCAGTTTATAAAAATACAAACAGACTTTCAACAGAAAATCCGTCTTTGATGCAATCAAAAGGGAACACAAACATAATGAGAAACATTAGACTGTTAAAACATATACTGTAGTTTATGGCATTGTTTTAATAAAATGTTAATCATAGGCAAATAGCAATCTAACAATGACACTGCAGATTTAAAGATCATTGAAATAAGCTTGAATTTGGCTTGCATAAACTTTATACAGTATATGCATACAGTACAGTAGTATGCATGTATATCTATATATCTATATAGATATACATATATATATATTTATACATTTATAGTGAAGACTTGTAATCCAGCCTGATATTGATGACTCTGTAATTCTCTTTTCTAGTATAAATACAAAACCGGATACCGTAAGCAGCAAGGCCACCATGTTGGATACAGAAGCCTAAGGGATGATCCTAAATCGCTGTGGGCCGTGCATGTGGCCAAGATCCAGAGTGATCTGGAGTACAAGAAGGACTTTGAGAAACTAAAGACCCATTATCAATCTCCTGTGGAAATGCTGTCTGTGGTGTTGGCCAAGAACTGCCAGAAACTTGTCAGTGACATTGACTACCGCCACCACCTCCATAAATGGACATGTCTGCCAGACCAGAATGATGTCATCCAGGCCAGGAAGGCCTATGACTTGCGCAGTGATGTGAGTATTGCTTCCTGTAATCAGTTATACTTTGAAAATACTCTCAGTTTCCTAAATGTATTATTCTACGTCTGGAGCAACCTCTGCCATGGGCAGTGGAAGCATACTACTTGGGCCCAAAGTCAAGAATCCTTTGTTGTCATAAAGCCATACAGTATATGTATTTGTAATGAAGGAGATTGTAAAGCAGAGGTGCCCATTAGGTCGATCGCAATCTACCAGTCGATCGCAAAGTGATCCATGGTAAATCGCGATGTACTGTCCTCCTGCCGTTGGGCTTCTCTGGATGCCCGCTGCTCTCCCCCATCTGTATGCAGCGGAGATCCAAGGAGAAGTGAAGGAAGTGCGGTGGTGGGGGGAGCCTGAGGACGGAGCCGCTATCACAGCAGCACACCGAGCAATGAGGAGAGAGCCGTTCGGCCTGGATCTGACAGCTGGCGACTCTCTCTCTCCTCACCGCACATGCTGCTGTGACAGCGCCCCCCCCACCAGCTGAAGTGCTTACCTCACTTCTCCTGGGATGCTGTGCCCCCCCCTGTGTGTGTGTGGCCGAGTGGCAGAGGATCGGTACATATCAGTGATATGTACTAATCTTCTGTGCAGGACAAACACTGTGTTTGTAAATAACTGGGGACACATAGTACTATGTGTCCCCAGTTATGAATGAACAGGAAGTGCTTTACATCACTTCCTGTTCATTCATAAGTTTTTCAATGGGGAGTAGCACTCTGTACAGAGGCTCCTCCCCATTCAGAAACTGGATGATAGTAAATAGTTTCTGAATGAATGGTAAGCCCCTGTGCTTTCCATTCATTTAGAACAGAGGCTGCAGAAAAAGAGATTGAGGACTCTGTGTCCTCAATTTCTTTTTCTATTTTAAAAGGGAAATATCAGGGGGCTGTTTAGACCCCTAATATTTCCCCGAAGCCCCCCCAACAGTAAAAAAAAATGAAATTAAAAAAATTAAAGTTAAATAAAAAATAATAAATAAAAAATAGTAAAAAAAAAAATCCTGGAAGCAGGGCGCTGGGTGATGTCACACGCCTGTTGGGGGGGCATGGTTTTTTTCTTGCCTCGGGTGCAAAAGGATCTAGCTACGGCTATGCTCCCATGGTGCTCGTGTGGCTGCCGGCTGAATGTGTTAGACGCCACAGACGGAAAGGGGCAGGACACCTCTCCCCGTGTGCAACGTCGACCACACGAGCACCGCGGGAGGAGAGGACGCCAGCGCCTGTAGAACGCACTGGAATGCAAACCGGCCAACTCCCTCCGTTCAGGGGCAGGAGGGGGCATGGCGTTGTATTGAAGTCAATGGCACCGCAGCCATGCCCCCGCCCACAGTGCGGTCGCCTGCCTGCATTCTGGTTCATTGCAATCTGCAAAAATAGTGCTTGCAACATTTCTGCAGAACGCACTGGACCGGAACGCAGGCACTAACGTGCCTGCGTTCCGGGTGTGGGCGATCGCACTGCGGGTGAGGGGTGTGGCTGTGGTGCCATTAACTTCAACTCCCCCCCCGAATGCAGGTGTGTTTTCGTTAGTAGATCTCATTGAGCTTGTCATTTGAAAAGTAGATCTCCAAACTAAAAATTGTGGGCGCCCCTGTTGTAAAGAACTATGAGTAGGTTCATCCTCTTTTACAGTTTTTGTTTAATCTCATGAATATTATGAATATTATTATTATTAGTGAAATACACACAATGACCTTGATCTGTAGGTCAGTAGCATCAGTAAAATAGTTATATTATTGGCCGGTACAGCGGCCATGTACTGTGGTAGGGTCCTTAGAAGGATATCTAAACAGCCTTGCAGGAAAGGGAGACAGACCCATTTCTAGCACTTCCCCACATAAAGTCATCTTGTTTCCTTTTTTTTTTATAAGCTGTATTAATTATATCACAAGTGCAACACCTCCTTACCCTGGGACAGTGAATGTGGTCACCCAGGCAGCTCAGTGGGATAACATCTCGATTTCAGGTTCTGGTCCTTGGTGTTTAGTGGGCCGAACAATAAGTTATGTGTCAGGCACTTTAGTCTTTTTACCTTTTTTTTGCTTAACTCATAACTAGGAGGGAGGGTTTAGTGGTGCAAGATACCCAAAAAGAGCACACAAAAAGGACAGGTATGCTTAAGTAGTGGTAGGCCCTTTAAGAGCAGCCTCTGGGTAATCGGTCCTGCGAGAGTAGCCAGGCAGATATTTGACCCTGTAAGAGCAGTCACCATTCAGTTTTAGTGGATCTCTCTAATAAATCTGGTTCTTGACCCTTTTATTAGAGTGAAAAATACCTTGATTGGTGGGCAATGAGTCCTTCTTGCAATGTCCATACAGTAGCTTCTACCTAGTTCCTTTGTGACTATCCAGAGCAAAGAAGATTCCTACAGATGCTCCCTTCATGCAGCCATCTTCCTGCCCAGTTCCCCCCTGATAAAATCCTCCAATAGGACCTTCAGCACATGCCCCAGGCCGATGCAAGGCCCATGTAGAGATCATTTGGTTACATACCCTCTCCAGGCAGAAGCCCAGGAGGTACTCTAGAAAAGTGCCCCAAATATTTATCATCTTCTCAAACCATACCTCTGTTCAAGCTCCTTAGGGATTGGTTGGGTCATATACATATTCATAACTTAGTCAGAAGCAATCTTCCCACTAACTTTAGGAAAACTCTACAGAACCTAACAAAAAGTAAACAAGAGCTCAGGCTGGTTACAGAGTAGCAATAAAACACTACATTCAGTTAGGGACACAAAAACATAGGTCAGAGTCTCTACACAAGTAATGACTATTATTGGCATTTTGATTATCGGTACATGAACCAGCATCATAGAATAATCTGCATGTAGCTGCCATTAAAGTTGCTCTATAGTGGTTGTCACTTCATCTTGTTCACTATTGGGAGTTGTTTTCTGTTTCTTTTCTCTTTCCCTAGTCCCCCTTTCCCCTTCTCCCTTTGTTTGTCTTGTCTCTTTCACTCTGCTTTCTTCTCTTTTCTTCTTCCTCTTTTCCTCTCCCCCTTTTCCTTTTGACCTTCCTGGGTTCTGATTTCCATTCCTCAGTTACTTGTGTGTTCTCTTGAAATGCGGATGCCATTTCACTCATCTTGTAAAGCTTTTCATTTGTTGTGCATTATGGTTCTTCACTTATGATTTTTTTTCTACACGCTATGCTATGCCTGTGCACACTTGTTGGTTGTTATTACTACTTCTATTTGGCATCTTTCTTTAATAAAATGTATATGTTAAAAAGAAAAAGTTGCTCTATATTTCTAATAGTTGTCTTTTAGAATGCAGGCCATGAATGGACCAGAGTATGGCACAGCAACTACTAATATGTAATTATAATAAAGCTGAACTCCAGGCAAGGCACTAAATACACAGTTTATCTATGGGATCTGTTTCCTTGCCAAACAATTTGTAATTTTGTCCATCAAGCCCTGAGATATAGCACAGTCAGGCTGGTGACCTAACTCTTTTCTACTGCAGTTATGCAATACAGCTTACTCACCTTCTTGCCCCATCCTGTTACTAGACACTGAAGGAGCAGCAGCAGACTGATGAATTCATCTTCCTGCTCTCTTCTTCTGTTAACAAACTTTCATATTTGCCATGCGTGCAGCTTTAGGTTCAAATGGGATATTATTTACAGATTTTTAAGGTGATCATTATTTAGGATTCGTTTGAAGAGATTCATATTTAGGAATATATTTGGGAGTTAGAGAGGCTTTTGGGCATTGTTCATTGTATATTTCGTATTGCTTATCGTAGCTTATTTCTATTTTTAGTGGCTATACAAATCTGACTTGGAATGGATCCGTGGTTGTGGATGGATTCCTAATGATTCTTTGGAAGTGAACAAAGTGAAGAAAGCTCAGGAAATCATAAGTGAACGTCGTTATCGCCAGCCTCCCGACACCATCAAATTCACCAGCATTGTTGACTCTCCAGAAGTGGTTTTGGCCAAGAGTAACGCCCTGCAGCTCAGCAGTGTAAGATCTCCTATTATCCAAAGCTTTTTTTTTTTCATAATTTATCATAATACTCCAAATCCTAACTCCCTTTTTCTATCTTATAACTAGAGCATTTACCAAGATGCTTGGAACAAGGCGAAGACCCAGTTCCATTTACCTGCTGACACCCCACAGATGGTACAGTCCAAGATTAATGCCGTCAACATTAGCAATGTAAGTACGCTATGCTGATTGCACACTTCTCAGATCTCTTAGTCCATGGACATTTGTAATTCATTCTTTGATTCTGCTTCTCATCTCTCCAACCAACTGTAAATAGGAAGATTTAAAATGTTTTTCTATGTAGTGTAGTTAAGATACAACTGTTACAGAACCCATAATGTCAGGGGGCCCAAATATAATTTTTCCTTCACATTCTTTTTTTATTATCTGTTAAAATGTCAGGACAAAAAGAAGAAACAGCACATCCCTGCAATACGTGCACATTTACTCATGTTTTATTGCTTTAAAGACACTTTGAATACAGAAAAATACATTTTGATCAGCCAGAAATGCACTCAGCTACTGATTTCCTATTGTGGTCTGACAACGCACCACATTTTTTGTGGACTAAATGGTGTCAGCCCTGCCTAATTATTTTTTTTCCCTAAGCAACTCAATTCTTCCCACTCTCCTCATCTCTACTACATAGACACTAATTATTATGTGGTCCAAGATAAAGACTAGGAAGGCTAACCAAAGTATTTGGGATAACACAGGAAGTAAGCACTGATCACAGGACAGCTCTGATTTTCTGATAACATCAATGGGTAACAAAAAAGGCTTCCAGTGGCATGTTTAACAGACCAAAAGATAGCAAAGAAGAAAAGTTAATTGTTAGGCTTCATTCACACACAATGCAAGAGCAAAATTGTATATTGCGTATATACGCGTACATGCGTGTATGTACGCGCGTATACGCATATACGCACGTATATGCGTGCACTATATGCAATCCCAGAATGCATCATTCGTAATAGAAATTTTAATGAACTTTACGCACGTACGTGCGTATACACACACAAACAAATAAGCAGAAATACGCTGCCCGGACGCATCTCGGTTCCATTCTGTTTTTGCCCATTTTTGCGCTACGCAAATATGCGGCTCTACACGCAGCTATGTGTATGGAGCCATTTATTTTCATATGCTGCATATGGTACAATACGCGCGTACATGCACGGCAGTGTGAATGAGGCCTTAGGGTTTACATACCATTTACCCCTTTCACTGCCTTCCAAATTTTTATTTTTATTTTTTTGCCCGTTTTTTCCTTGACACATCAATGGCAGTCTAAGGGCTCGTTCACACCAGTTGCAGTGTGTTCCGGCCCGATTCCGTCCAGAACGCACTGCCACGCATTGTGGCAGGCTCACTTTTTAGTGGGGTAAGAGGGGGCGTGGTGGGCCATTGAAGTGAATGGCACTGTAGCCACGCCCACCGGCCGCAATGCGATCAACCGCACGGGATCGCAAGGCACATTACGCCTGCGGTCCAGTGCGATCGAAATAGTGCTTGCAGCATTTTGATCACACCAGACCAGACTGGACCGCAGGCATAATGTGTCTTGCAATCCCTTGCAGCCGATCTCATTGCGGCCGGAGGCCCCCTCCTGCCCCACTAAAAAGTGAGCCAGCCGCAATGCGAGGCAGTGCGTTCTGGCCAGAATCGGGCCGGAATGCGCTGCAGCTGGTGTGAATGGGCCCTAAGGGTTGAAGTGTATCGAAAGGCAAGGTAGAGTGGCAAAGAGTTAGAATACCTGTTAGGTTTTTACTGCTCTCTGTGTTCCTGTTTGGGGCATTCCTCTCTGTTTGCCCAAATGACCATTGTCACTAAGATTGAAAGTGAGGAAAAATGTTAAATTTTAAGTTGCCACCAGAATACAAGAATGGGAATCTTCCCTTAGATTAACTTGTTTTGGTAACAGCATTGTGAGATTTACTTATCTAACCTTGTAGAGGAGATCTCTTGAAGGGGACACAAATTGAAGAAAATAAACTTGACAGAGGTTTTAACCCTACCCTACTCTATTTAAATAAAAAAGGGATTTTGCCTTCAGGTATATTTTAAGCATCCAATAGACTTGTGAAGAAAATATTATTTAAGTAGTTAACTTAAATTTTCAGTTTTTAAACAAACATGCTTACCTTATATAAAAATGTAATGGTTTAATATAAGTAAGAACTGGGTCAAGGGGTCCTTGTTCAGATTTTCACTTTTTCGCTGTAGGCAAACATCTGCAAATGAACCAATTTTTTTTTTTGGGAAGCGTAAGGAATTTCTTGATGGAGCTGTTGTGATGCAGCTCTAGGCTCTATATTTTTGCTAATGATTTAGGTCCTCATCTGGAGGTGGAGGACATGTTATTAAAAAACCTGCAATGCATGAACCTGTTAATATCATTATATTTGAAAAGCTAAAACGAAACAACTTTTTATGGTTACAGAAACAATACCAGCAGGGGTGGGAAGATGCCAAGACGAAGGGCTACGATATAAGAGCAGACTCTATTCCAATCAAGGCTGCCAGAGCATCAAGAGACATTGCTAGTGATGTGAGTTTTAACAGGAGAATTTAGTCATCTATGGTAAACTTTGCAATGTGATGAATACAAGTAATAGACGATTGTTATTTTTCTATTACTTTAGTATAAATACAAGATAGGATACCGTAAGCAGCAAGGACATCATGTTGGATTCAGAAGCCTGCAGGATGATCCTAAGTCGCTGTGGGCCGTGCATGTGGCCAAGATCCAGAGCGATCTGGAGTACAAGAAGGACTTTGAGAAACAAAAGACCCATTATCAATCTCCTGTGGAAATGCTGTCGGTGGTGTTGGCCAAGAACTGCCAGAAACTTGTCAGTGACATTGACTACCGCCACCACCTCCATAAATGGACATGTCTGCCAGACCAGAATGATGTCATCCAAGCCAAGAAAGCTTATTTGCTTCAAAGTGATGTAAGTTAATATTTCTGTCCCTCTTTTTTCCACAACTTAATGAAATGCGGTAGCAATTAGTTTCAGTGTTTAGTACATATCAAATCTTTTTTTAGGGTAAACTATAATACAGTATGCTCAGTTTAAATAAATAGCATCATTATAACAGATGTATGCAACTAGAACATCTCAAATTGTTTCATATAACTACCCATAAGATTCTGTTGGGTAGGCTAGTACAGTATTGCTGGACTGCAATCACTGATGAATTTCTTGGATATAATCCATAGTTGGTGTCATATGTTCACAGTGTTTCCATGATTTCCATTCCTCAGTTACTTGTGTGTTCTCTTGAAATGCGGATGCCATTTCACTCATCTTGTAAAGCTTTTCATTTGTTGTGCATTATGGTTCTTTACTTATGATTCTTTTCTACACACTATGCTATGCCTGTGCACACTTGTTGGTTGTTATTACTACTTCTATTTGGCATCTTTCTTTAATGTATTTGTTAAAAAGAAAAAGTTGCTCTATACTTTTAATAGTTGTTTTTCTATACATAGAATGCAGGCCATGTATGGACCAGAGTATGGCACTAGCAACTACTAGTGTGTAATTATATTAAAGCTGAACTCCAGGCAAGCCACTAAATACACAGTTTAATATATGGGATGGGAACTGTTTCCTTGACAAACAATTTTGGCCTTCAAGTCCTGAGATTTACACAGCCCTGTCATATAGCACAGGCAGGCGGGTGACCTAACTCTTTTCTACTGCAGTTATGCGATACAGCTTAGTCACCTTCCTGCCCCATCCTGTTACTAGACACTGAGGGAGCAGCAGCAGACTGATTAATTCATCTTCCTGCTCTCTTCTTCTGTCAACAAACTTTCATATTTGCCATGAGTGCAGCTTTAAGCTCAAATGGAAGATTATTTACAGATTTTTTAAGGTGATCATTATGTAAGATTCGGTTGTATGAATTCATATTTAGGAATATATTTGGGAGTTAGAGAGGCTTTTGAGCATTGCTCATTGTAGATTTATTTTTGCTTATCATAATTTATTTTTACTTTTAGTGGCTTTACAAATCTGACATGGAATGGATCCGTGGTTGTGGCTGGATTCCTGATGGCTCTCTGGAGGTGAACAAAGTGAAAAAAGCTCAGGAAATCATAAGCGAGCGTCACTATCGCCAGCCTCCCAACATCCACAAGTTCACCAGCATTGTCGATGCTCCAGGTCTTCTCCTTGCCAAAACCAATGCTCTCCAGATTAGTGATGTAAGTATGTTGTTAGGAAAAAATTAACAAAATCCATTAGGTTCAACCTAGATTTATAGTCTAATACTGCTTATCTAGATGTTTTTGTTGTGACAGATTTAAAAATGCCACATTAAAGACAGGAAATGCTTTCGTTCTGTTATGACTGTTTAGCTGCATACTGCTTTATCCAGCAGCTTTAGTATTCTCATCCTTGTAGTATTATTGTAGTATTACAGTATTTGTTTTTGAACCCAAAATGATTATTTTTGTCTGTCCTTCCCACACCCACACAAGTGGGTGTACAGAGATGCATGGGATCGTGCAAAGACAAAATTCAGCCTCCCAGCAGACACTCCACAGATGGTACAGTCCAAGGTCAACGCTGCCAACATCAGCGAAGTAAGTCCATTTAGAGATGCCTAAAAACGGGAAGCTCATGTAACCTTACTTGTTTTTGCCTCATAGGAAATTTGTCACTAAAGTTGTTATTTTTCTGCTTTATTGTCTTCCTCAACATCAATTTGCATTACCAAAAAAACTACAAGTGATTCACAAGGTTGAAATAAATACAATCTCAAAAAAATATTTTAGAATATCCAGGTTAATCAGGCAATTTTGTAAATATGACCTTTTTCTTTCCTATCTACTGCTATCTCCTGGTTGTGACAATGATATTTCCCAGTATCATTTTTAATTATAATTTATAAGTATAACCAGTATAATTTTCTGGTTATTGTAACACTTGCTGGTGAATATTGTAATTCTGTCTAGAAAGTCTTTAAATTATTATAAAAAACAGCCTACCCACTAGCTGTGCCAATGCAAATGTTCTGACTGTTACAAGCTATCTGTAGACATAGTACTGACAGTACAATTAAATGCCTTTAATGTGTCTGCATGACCTTAGGTCCTGGTAGTCCTATCTCTTCACTTCCTCTTTTAAGAAATGTGCTCATGTTTGCTTGTACATACAGGTCCCTAACGTCTTCTGCAAAGTCCTGGGCTATATAATAATGAGGATTTGAGGGGTAAAAACCTGTGCAAATAGAAGTTATAATATATCTGTAGCCAAAACTTTTTCTTTATATTGGAAAGAAAAACAGAAAGTTAGAATTCCCGTCAGTTTTCTTGTTTTGTAAAATAAAATGTTTTTAGTTTTAGGTACACTTTAAACAAGGTTACTTTTTTAATTGCGCCTATATATTCTATTTTTCTCTTTTTTACTAATGAATTTGGATCAGAAAATATTATATTTAGCTGTCATTAAATGTTTATTTATCATTTACTTGCTCCTCAATTTAAAATCAATTTAAAATAGGTAGTGAGCGTTAAATAATGTTTTTCTTTGCATGTGACAGAAACTCTACACGAAAGATTGGGATGCAGCCAAGAAGGGTTGCGACTTAAGAGCTGATGCCATCTCCATTCGTAGCGCCCGTGCTTCAAGAGACATTGCCAGTGACGTAAGACTCATTCTCACATTTGCTCAAACAATGTTTTTTGCCAGTGTCAATGTTAACATAATAGATATACCAAGGTTTCAACACAGATACTGTATACGGAAAATTAAAAGTATCCAATAGAAAAACAAGTCAGATGTAACACTAAATAAAAGGTAACAAAAGTATAACATCAAATTCACACCTTTAAAGTTGGTTGTACTGCTTAATAAAACCAAGTACTAAATTGGCATGGGCTTATTTACACTTAAGTGCAATCCATTCTGCAAAGGAGATTTCCAAGAAAAATGGGAAAGATCAGTTTGATTGGAGCCCATTCATATTTTAACTAGTAGGTTTCCCACCTTTCACAGATCCCCATGTCAACAACAGAAGGACTCTCATCCTTTCTGCTGTTTACACTACCTTCCTACCTGGTGTCCAACCAGTGTAATACATTGTTTCGTATTTAAAAGCACAATATGCTGTGATTTGCTATACTAGATTGTACCAACAGGTGTCACACCACTAAAATTTACCACTGCATCTCACTGTTCCAAAATGAGCCAAGACCTGTGGATTATATACCGTGTTTCCCCCGAAAATAAGACACTGTCTTATATTTTTTTGCCTCAAAAAAACACACTAGGTCTTATTTTCGGTGTAGGTCTTATTTTTTTTTTAATGTTCAACAATCCAAAATTAATGCAAATCGAAATTAAATAATCCAAAATGGCAAAGTTAAGAATAGGGTGATCAGGGCAATCATGGGGTGCCCTACCTTTCCAAGAGCAATTTGGTAACCAATCGCTGGCCAGAATGAGGGAAGCGCACTTTCACTATCATTCCTCACAGGCGGAGAACATTTGTTCTCACTCCCCTTGTGACAGGAGGCGGCGCTATAGAGGAAGCATAGGCTTATGTGGCTCTGTTCACTCTGCTGCCGCCTCACTTCCTCTAGCGCTGGCTTCGTTGGCACCGCTGATTCTCTTCTGCGGCTCTTCAAGTTCCCCCTTATGCAACCACCGGCCCTGGGAAAGGTCACAACTAGGTCTTATTTATGGGGTAGGTCTTATATTATAACAAATCCCAAAAATAGTACTAGGTCTTATTATTGGGGTAGGTCTTATTTTCGGGGAAACAGGGTATGTATACTTTTTCGGTTAGTGTAACACTTACTAAAGTTACCAGTGAATATTGTCATTTTGTCTAGTAAGTATTTAAAAGAGAACTATGGGGTAACCTTTTTATCCCATAGTTTTCTTTAGGGTCACAAGAGGAGGTTAGTATATGTCCTCCTGTGACCCAAAGCTCGGTATATAGCCCGCTATTGCCCACGATATACTGAGAGCGCCGCAGCCGGGACGGATCCCGACAATTCTGTTGAGATCCACCCAGTTGGCTGATTGACAGCAGACTCTGCCTATCTAGAGGCAGAGCCAGCTGTGCTCGCCCCCTCCCCCATCCGTTCCTCCAGTCAGCACTGGAGGATCGGAGAGGGGCAATCCCTGCTGGGAGCGGTGACTGACCGCTCTCTGCAGGGAGATGATCGGGAAGTGAGCGTGCAGCAGTATGTGCTCGCTTACTTTCCGGTCAATAGAGCTGACGTGTGACAGTTTAAATGTCACACGTCTGCTTTAACGATGAGGATGAGTGTAAATCACTCACCTCATAGTTCTCCTTTAAACTATTATAAAAACCAGTCTACACATGACAGACTTATGTATGAGCACTCCTAGCACCAACTCTGAATTAGTCTTTTTACTGACTGCAGTAAACATTTGCATGATTTGTTGAGTTAGCCCAAACAATTTGTCAAAGTGATATTAATGAAATACATTTATTTTGTTTAGTTCAAATACAAGACTGCATATGAGAAGCAGAAAGGTCACTACATTGGGGCCCCGACTGCCAAGGATGATCCTAAACTGATGTTGTTGATCAAAGCTGGTAAACTCCCAAGCGACTTGATCTACAAAAAAGATTATGAAAAGACCAAGACCAAGGTTCACCTGCCAGCGGATGCGGTGTCTATCCTAACTGCCAAGCAAGTCCAGGCAGCTGCCAGTGAAATCGATTACCGGCATTACCTGCACCAATGGACCTGTCACCCCGATCAGCATGATTGTATTCGAGCTAGGAAAGCCTATGATTTGCAGAGTGATGTGAGTACATGAATTGCTATCTAAATTGCGGCAGGTTATCAATACTGTAAGTTGCTCAAAAGACCTACAGGAGCTAATTAAGTTTCTTAAACAACCAATTTTACTGGTGTACAGGGCTGCCGTCAGGGGGGTACCGCCGATACACATGTAAGGGGCCCGGCCAACCTTTGGGGCCCGTGAACCTTGCATGTGTATCGGCAGATGACCATACAGGTGCCTGGTGGGGGGTGGAGTCAGCCAGGCCCCCGCAGCACCGGAGGAAGCCGGGGCCCGCACACTTCATATTATCACCTGAGGTGCTCTGTGCGGGCCTCCGGTGTCCTCAGGGGGTCTCTACTGCACATTAGGTTAAACCTGGCAAGTGCCCACATTACATTTAATATATTCCCGAACTGGCAATATATTAAATGAAAATCATTCCCTGGTGGTCCAGAGGGGAATCAGTTTGAGCTGCATCTCTTGCTGATGCAGATCATACTGATCGCTCCCTCGTGGTGCCGCCGCTGATTTAGCATGGATCGATTAGTATGGTCTGCACCAGTGCACCAGCCAGAGTGCAGAGCACACTGACCCTTCACTCGACCACCAGACCAGGATAATCCCCAAGTGCCACACTGGACCCAGGAGATGCAGCCCCCCTTCCTGCAAAACAGGTAAGCAGGAGAGTGGGACATTTTTGAATTAACTATTTTTACTTTTAATAGTTGTGAGAGTGTGTGTTTTTTTTAAAAATGAAGCTGTGTGTGTTTTTTTTAAATGAGTGTGTGATATGTGTGTTTTTTTAACCACTTCCCGCGGGTTGGCGTAAATGTACGTCCTCCGCTGGAAGTGGTTATACCAAAAACATGGCTGCTCCTGCAGCCGTGTTCTTGGTACCGTTTTAGGGCCTGTTCACACCACTGGCATCTCATTGCGGCTGGCTCACTTTTTTGCCGGGCAGGAGGGGGTGTAGTGGGCCAATGAAGTAAATGGCGCCGTAGCCACCGCCTCCGGCCGCAATGCGTTCGCCCGCACGGGATCGCAGGGCACATTGTGCCTGCGATCTGGTGTGGTCAAAATGCTGCAAGCACTATTTTGAACGCACTGCAGGTACAATGTGCCTTGCGATGCCGTGCGGGCGAACGCATTGCAGCCGGAGGGTGTGGCTACGGCACCATTCACTTCAATGGCCCACTCCAGCCTGGCAAAAAAGTGAGCCAGCCGCAATGCGGGCAGTGCGTTTCGTTTCGGAAAAATTAGTTTTCTGGACGAAATTCGTTAGCGGTAGTCTGTACGCATTTTCGTTTGTGGACGAATTTTCATTGCAGCAAAGTGACAGTTAAAAAAAAAAGATTAATGTCACTTTGCTGCAGTGAAATACGATACAATGCAATGAACGATACGAACATGGAACGGAAATGAACATTCGTACAGACTACCGCTAACGAATTTCGTCCAAATCCCGAAAAACTAAATAACACAAAATCCGAATCAAAACAAGATGAGACTAAACAATTTTTTTCCCGGTGCACATATCTAGTGGCCAGCACGTCACAAAGCCCTGTGTCCAGCGGGTAATGTGACTGTGGGGGGGACATTAGAGTGTAAGCATTTCGGCTCCAAGCTGCAAGCTTAAGTGATGTCATTGGCTCAGTGTTCTCTGTACAGCACTGCAGTATATATATATCAGCTATATAAATGTATAATAATAACAGTGTGACTGGCTCAGAGCGGCGGCGGTGCGGAAGGAGGTTGTGACCAGGCGGGTGGGGAGGGGGGGGGGGATGTGGTCCCGGCCTGAAGCCGTGTAAGGGGCCCCGAAATTGAAGGCTGCCCTGCTGGTGTATAAAACAATATTCCAGTAAATGTCCTTTCCCACAATCAAATTACATTTATAATCAGTAAACCAATCAAACCATCTACATCAGATTTAAATAGAACTATGTTGCACATAAAAACTATGTGCTACATTATTGAATTCTAAGTGCATCTGCACTTTTTCCTTAGTCCCCCTGCAAAGTCTCACCAATACCTGGTAAGTCAACCTAATGCAGCTTTCCATGACACAGTGACAACGCTACTGCGCTGCACCTAAATTCAGAGCAACACCCTCATGTAGTCTGTGTCTGCTTATACTACAGTGTGGTAAGAAGATTTTGCAAGGGACATGGCTAACAGTATTATCACTGCTGATTCACAACTCTGTAGCATGTCCACACAAAGTCTGGCCCACTGCTTTCTAGATATACAGCACTGCCTCTGCTGCTGAAACCCTCCCACTGTGAGTAGCAGTGTCTGAGAGGGGTAGTGTGTGTGAGACACACATGAAGGAGCAGTGGGCTTAGTCAGAGGAGGTAATGTAAATTGTTTTCATCTTTATGAACTTGTGCATACATAATAACTGGATCTGGGACATGTTTAGGCTGTCACACAGGAGCCCTGAGATGTCATTTAGGGGGATTTGTTAAAACATAAAATACCTGTTCAGAAACCGGTCACAATGACAGTTATGACTTACAGACTATTCTCAAAGCTGCTATTCACTTTCTGGCACGTGACATCAGTCCTTGCAACTATTATTTAGTCCGGGAGTTTGGAAGCGGCTTCCATTTGAGACTTATGAATTAGTTCTTTGTTTATGTTTTTGAAGATTCCCTTTAAAGCATTTTATATTTATATTGTTGTAATATCTTGAAAAAGGAGAAAGTTTCATGTTTCACTATTACTGTTTTAATGACTTGTATATATTTTGGTGGGCCAAATACCTTTTACCTATGATACCTTATCATATGACCACAGCAATCAGGTCTAGTGTGAGAATCTTTTTCATCAACTTGTAACAGCACCCTTCATTTTTCTAGGCTATCTACAAGTCTGATCTGGAATGGATACGTGGATGTGGCTGGTTCCCTAACGGCTCAGTGGACGTGAAGAAAGTAAAGAATGCCCAGGAGATCATAAGCGAACACCATTATCGCCAGCCAGCCAGCAACTTAAAATTTACCAGCATCGTGGACCTACCGGCTGTTGTCCTGGCAAAGGCCAATGCTGACCAGATCAGTGCTGTATGTCCACCAGATAAACCCACTTTGCCTACGCTGTGATAATTCTAGAATTAAATTGTCAATTTATTGAGCTTATAATCTCAAACATTTCTTGTTTTAAAGAGCAAATACAAAGAAGCCTGGGAACAGGACAAGAGAACCATTCATATCATGCCGGACACACCTGAGATTATGTTGTCAAGAGCCAACGCCGTCAATGTCAGCAATGTAAGCAGTTTTATTATCAAAATCCAGTTTATTAACTTTTTTAAAGGTCTGTATGTGCCACAAAGTTGATTATGTTTTTCTTTTCTAGAAACTGTACAGAGAGGGCTGGGATAAAGTAAAGATGATCTATGACATGAAAGTTGATGCTATCCCCATCAAAGCAGCTAAGGCCTCTAGAGAGATTGCAAGTGATGTGAGTATTCCAGATTATATTTAAAGGCAATGTATAGTGTTTTGTCCTTCATGTTTTGTACATAATTTCCTTATTTCTTCTGGTCTGTGACTAAAAATGTAACATTAAGAAAAAAAAAATTCTTAATTTTTATTAATAATTTGCATTCAATTTTTTAAACATCATATGAAACTTCAGGCTCATTTTCCTGTTTTACAGACTCACTGTGATGTCCCTGGTGTTTATGGACAGCTCAAATGTACATACACTAGTGCAGGACTCAGTCCAAAGTTTAATTCAAAGCGAAGCTAAAGGCAGGCAGCTACTGCCATGTTATCTACTTTTAGATAACCCAAAGTACTTTAGGAATCCTTTGTAATTGAGTAATACATGTGTATTTGTAAAACAAAGAATGTGTATATATAGAAAGTAAAAAACAACAGATGTAAAGTAACAGGTTGGTTAGAAAAGGTATAAAATTAAAAGATTAAAAAAAACTTTAAAAAAAAGACCAGATTTTTTTTAACATCACCCATGGTCATTCGTCTTTTTTTCAGACTGCATTTGCAATAATGGCATGGTAGACGCAGTAACACACCAGGAATATGATATAAAGATAAATGAGGAACAAAAATGGAAAAATACAAGTGTGTTTTTTTTGTTAGAGGTGATGGTTTAGGGCTAACAAGAGGAGAAGAACCAACAGATAATAAGGCATTGGTATATAACTAGTTAAGTGCTACTCCATCAATTTGCCTAAGTGCCTAAAAATATGTAACACTTTTAAAAAATACAACACATCAAACCATACAAAATGAAAAAGTGACAAACCAACTGCTTGTGAGTTTTCCTCTCCACCAACTTTGGTTTGCCACCCACCCCACTCATCCAACCATTTTTTATGGTAAATTTAGCACATTCATGTGTTAGATGCTTAATATGTTTACTTTTATTTTAAAAATTTTTCTTAGAGCATATAAGTTTACTTTATAATCGTATTATTTAAGGATAGGGCATTGCTTCCAAGAAGATCAATGTGTTGAAGTATGTTTATTTGTCCTAGAACAGTATTCTTGATGTTTTGTTGTTACATTCCACAGTACAAATACCATTTGAACCATGAGAAGCAAAAAGGTCACTACATTGGAACAACCTCAGCTCACAATGACAACAAATTGGCCTGGTGCTTGAAGGCTTCTAAGCTTCCCAGCGACCTTTTATATAAGAAAGACTTTGAGAAGACAAAGACAAAAGTTAACCTGCCTGTAGATATGATCTCTGTTGCCGCTGCCAAGCTATGCCAGAAACTGGTCAGTGATATTGACTACCGCCATTATCTGCACCAATGGACATGCCTACCAGATCAGAACGACGTCATCCAGGCTAGGAAAGCCTATGACCTTCAAAGTGATGTAAGTTTCCAAATCCATTTCAAACCGTTTATTAAATTTGTATGCTGTGTGTCTGAATTATGGTATTTTGAAAACTAAGTTTGAATAGATATTTATTCATAGGCTTATTTCTACTACACATCGATTATGGCATTTACTATGATATAGCTTAGCAGTGCTTAGCTCACATATCAAGAAGAGTTTAAGATTTTTAGCAGATTTTGCAGAATACCACATAGAAGCCTGTTGTTACTGGCTTAGTTCAAGTGTAGTCCTACCACAAATCTCTAATTGGACAATATTTTGTTCTTAGGCGATCTACAAGTCAGATCTGGAGTGGCTCCGTGGTGTCGGATGGATGCCAAGTGGATCACACGATGTCAAGAAGGCTAAGTTTGCCCAGGACATCTTGAGCGACGTATGTTTTTTTCCTTCTTATTTGATACTTCCCATGATGTCTGTAGGAAGACATGTTCAAAATACCATCTTTCTTTCATTTGCAGCGGAAATACAAAACCAAACCTGATACTCTCAAATTTACTGCAGTCGCTGACAGAGTGGACTATGTCACTGCCAAACAAGCTGCAGACATTCGCAGTGATGTGAGTATTTCTTACAGACAATATCTCCTTTCCTCTGTAGTCAATAAGTAGTTTTGTTTTTTTGTTTAAAAGTAATTTGATGTCACTGGTGGTAATGCCATATTTTGCACGCTCTGGCCCAACGTGGCTGTCTCCTTGTTCAAAAATGGCGAATTTCTTTTTTTCTGGGTGTGGTGTTTTAATAAAGCAACTTAATGTTTTTACCGGTAGACCCCCTCTTGAACTGAGTACACTGGGGTGATTTTTGTTAGCGTGACCATGCTCATGATAACATGAGTAATCACTAACAATTAGCAACTGATATCTACACAAAGAGAACAATGGCATGTGGCATGTAGTAGCAATTAATTGCTAATGTTCCAAATTTGTGTGCTTGCTTGCTGCTATATGCAACTGCCATTGCTAGTGATTAATCAGGGGTGATTTTTGTTGCACAATTGCATTAGAAAGCATTGCCTTTGTGCACCCAGCCTTAAAGAGGAACGTTACGCATATCTTCAAAAAAACAACAAAGACACCTTTAGAAAGGTTCAGTAATGAGAATCTACACACAGACACCAGCAAATGCCTTGAAACTCTCACAGGCTGTGCTAATTATATTATCGGTGTTATCTAACTTAATTTACTCATCACAATGCTCAGTTCACTTACATAAATATTTTAGAGACTAAAAAAAATGAGTTTTTCCTAGTACAACAATATCTGTTTAGTTCTGCTGCTGTAGAGTGTTGAGTGACCATTAGAAGACCATGTTAATGTAAGTTAGATACAAGCTGAAATGTACGATGCTTGTGTTGCTAGCCAGATCTGATGATTATGATACTATCCAGCTTATAATGCTATTGCTTATGATGCTAGCTATGTCTAAAAGCTGTAGAAAATATTCTTTGGGTTTAACTGCTAAAAAAAATGTTTTACAAAGCTAAGTAATCATCTAGATCCCAATCACTTTTATTGTTTTTCCGATTACATTTATTACATTATCCTTTTCCCCAGATTAAATATCAAGAAGCATGGAACAACGCTAAGACAAAGTACACTTCTGTGACTGACTCACCACTGCTGCTAACAGCGAAAGAGGCAGCTAAGAACGTCAATGAAGTATGTATTAAACAATCGTTAAATATTCAGTTCACAATGCTTTTTTTTTAGTTGTGGACTTTGATATGTTTTGCATTTGATTTCAATAAAACGTATTTTCCAGCAAAAGCTTATCAGAAGACTGCCAATGGGGGGTTTTATAATGTGTGAACACAACTCATAGAAAATGTAGCATAGCTAAGAGTGTGATTTCATGTTTTAGTCCTTTGCTGAAGTTTAATTAAAGATCAGAAAGTATTTTAATATGCAATTCTGGCCTGCGTTTAATAAATCTGAAATGCAGAGAACAAAATACAGAATTTTTATTTATGAACCCCTGCAAGACAGCACATCATTGTCCTGGACCTCTCACTAGACTACACACTACACTGCAGTTATACTGCCTGGTCCAGGACCAGTCCCAGTGTATAGCTGGCCAATGAAGGAGATGCAATGTATTGACCTCCTGTAAGCAAGCTTGTGCAAAGCAACAGAGCCCTGATTGGCTTTGATTGTTGACACATCATCTCCTAGACTGGGTGCTGCTGTGGTAATATCAAGACAAATTAAGGTACTTATACTATTTGCATATAACATAAAATTAATTATAATGTATGGATAACTCAGTAACAAGATCTTCCTGAAGTTCAACTTTACGGTAACATTTTACAAGTACTTGCTGTAAGCTTTCAATCCTTTTTTGTGTAAGTGACTGTTTGCTATCCTTGATTAAGTTGTAATTAGGAATACTGTCTAATTATTTAAAGAAACTACAGTATTCTTTTATTTCACGTAGAATAAGTAAACTTGCGAGTAAAAATAAAAATAATTACCAAAAAATTTATCATTTTTATTTTCAACCAAATGTTGGTCATGCCCTGCACACCAGTTGCTGCCAATCCTCAGACACCCAGTTTGTAAATCAACAACAAATGTCATCTAGACTCTAGACTCCAGATACGTAAATAATGGTAGTTGCTTTCTTAATTTCTGCTGTATTTGTTAAGCTCATACTCTGTGTAGTATTACTCCGCTATTGATATATGTCCTGATCAGCCATAAACATTTATACTGTGTATCTCTGTTTTCTAGAAACTCTACAAATCAGGCTGGGAGAATATGAAAGCCACTGGGTACTTTATGCCTCATGATGCAGTTCAATTAAGTCAAGCCAAAAAGAGTGGCATTGCCCAGAGTGAGGTAATCATATCTGCAGATATATCTAGAGATCATATAGTGTTTGGATCTTAAGGATTGCTTTAGTCTTAATTTGTGTATACATGTGTGTTTCTTTCTTTATTTCTGCCCGCACAGTCAGCTTTAGAAGTTTAACAAAAATCCCTTTAACCCCTTTGTGCCTTTGACCCTCTCTGTGTATTTTTGCTCAGTCCTCTTCCAAAATAATGCAACATTTTTAGCAAAGCTCATAGTCTTTTATGTTGCTGATTCAGGCACACAGACGTCATGCACTTCCTGCAGTCACTTCTTCCTGACTGAGAGGATCCACCCACTATAATCACTTGATCACATGATAATGTTTTATAAGAGAAAAACTTGCAGTAAGTCAATCTTGTGAGCAGAAAATGACATGTCTGAGGGAAGATCTGTAAATAAAGAGTATATTAAAGGGTTCATTTTATAAAAGGTTATAAAAGTCCCACCTGGCGTTTAGCCAGACGGATGCCGTTCGCATGGCACTAGTGCCCCTAGATGGTGCTGATAAATATTGGAAATTCCTATACTTGTCAGCACCATTCAGGGGTGCTTGTGCCCTGCTATACGCCGATCTGAACTTTTAGAATGAACCCCTATGTGTTATCATTATTGTTATGATAAAAAGTCCATTTGGATTTGGATTACTTGCCAGTTTTAGAATCTCATAACAGACTGTAGATTAAAAAAAAAGAAGCAATTTCTATTAACAATAATGGACCAATTTATAACAGAGAGTGGAAACAAGTGTATTATTTGTGTGGACTGTGCACCTACAAAGGGGCTCCCTGGTATTGGATGACCTATGCATATGAGATGTAAGTCAGGCAGGTGCTGGGACCACCTCCTCCTTTCACGTTTACCTGGGTAGGTGAGAAGTGGGAAGCATTCTTCATGATGCGCCAACCATTTTCCTGTTTTGAAATATTGAGTTGGTGTTTGTATTTGATAGGTAAATGAAGGGAAGGCAGGAATTGTTTTCACATAGCGGCCCTTTGCTGGCTATGCCCACCATTGACACCATCAGAAAAGAATGTACAATGTTATATTTTCTCTGTTTAGCTGAAATACAAAGCTGAGTACATCAAACAACGAGGCCACTATGTTGGAGTTCCTAATGCAAACGCTGATCCTAAACTGAAGTGGTCCAAGCATGTCACCATTATGCAGAATGACAGAGAGTACAAGAAGCTGTATGAAAAGTTGAAGTCCAAGATCCATATCCCTCCTGACATGGTACAACTGCAACAAGCCAAAATTGGACAAAGCCTGGCCAGTGAAATTGATTATCGGCACTATCTTCACCAATGGACATGCCACCCTGATCAGAATGATTGCATACAAGCCAGGAAGGCCTATGACCTCCAGAGTGATGTGAGTGATTGAAGGTTACTTCTAATCTGCCACGGTTTAATTACAGATTGGACTCTATAACCATGAATGTAATAATTAATTATTTCAGGCCATATACAAATCTGACCTGGAATGGATCCGTGGTTGTGGATGGATTCCTCTGGACTCTGTAGAGCATCAGAAAGTGAGGAAGGCTCAGGAGCTGGTCAATCAGGTCTGTCCTTTTAAATTATTATTTGTAATATTATTAATGAATGTCCATATTAGCATCATACAGTGTGGAGTATGAAGGGTACGTTTGGGCTTTATTGTTTTTAATTTGTGGCCTTCATACGGTAGTTTGGTGTGCTATTACAGAACCCTCTAGTCAATCGGAAGCGCCTCTTCATTCATATAAAGGTTCTATAAAGACAGCTTACCACAGCTTAAAAAAAAAAACAATTAATGAAATAACATAATTCTTATTTCCCTTTCAGAGAGCATACACTAAGGACGCCATTGCCAACTTTGATAAGTTCAGCCATGTGGTCGATACACCTGAAATTGTGCTTGCCAAGGCCAATGCCGTCAACCAAAGTGATGTAAGCATATATTTCACTTTAAATGTATTAGCCATCCACACAATGTGGAAGCAGTGTCACTGGAATTATTGATTAAATCACTGTCTGCCATGCTGCTCTGGGGCACATTTTAAAGATTATGTAAACCCAAAGTCAATTTATAGTTTGTTTAGCATCATGTCTCACTATGTATAGAATTCCTAAACAAATTATTTTTTGTTAATTTTGGCAACGTTTCTTTGAAGATCATGCCAGCAGCACCACTTTCTCTTGTAGACAATGTTCAGCTGCTGCCTTTAAATTAGCAGCAGCATTGTCAGCCTGCTCTATGTGCTTCTTTAGTTGGCCATTGGGCTGCCTATTAGATAGGCAGCCCAATAGCTAACTAAAGGAGTGCACATGACAGGCTGACAGCACTGCTGCTTATTGCAAGGGAGCATTTGAATGTTGTCAGTCTGCAACAGGAAATGCTGTAACTGGCAGGATCTCCAGGCAAGAAACTTTGCAGTTATGTGCTCAATTTTTGTCAGTTAAATAAAGGGTTTTGTTATATTTGTTCAATAAGTGTAAAAATATATATATCTGTATATATATAATGATATATTTTAAAATATGTTATATATACAACATTAAGCATGGCTTACTAATGTATCTCTTTTTTATTTCTTTCTAGTTGAGATACAAAGAAACCTTTAATGCGGAAAAAGGCCAGTACATTGGTGCTGCTGAAACTCCTCAGATCACCCACTCCAGGGAGATGTCCAAACTTGCTAGTGATGTAAGTTATTTAATGTCAGTAGATCAAACTAGCCAATGACACAAGTTTTGATATCTACTGTTCTTATAAACATCTATATTTTCCCCAGAAATCGTACAAAGACATATGGGACAACTCCAAAGCTCTGGGTTACCAACTGGATGAAAAGTACATTCCTATCGTTGGAGCCAAACACGCCAAAATTGTTTCAAGTGATGTAAGTGAAGTTGCTTGTTATGTGTTATTTCCTGCCCTTATTCCTCTTCTCTGAGACTTGTAACCAATGCCATAACTAAATAAAAAATCTGTTTTATAGCTGAAGTACAAAGAACACTATGAAAAGGAAAAGGGACACTACCTTGCTGGAGCCAAGATTGATGACTTCCCAAGTGTTGTGCATTCATTAGCTTTCCAGAAAATGAAGAGCATGGTAAGACTGTTCATTCATGTACAATAGCTATTTGCGAAATAATATATATGTTTACCATGTATTTACAGTGATTGCTGTTAAGGATCAAGTTTACACAAAATAGGAAACATAGGATGTGGGTTCTTAGAGATATTGCTGCAGTTACCAGATGTCCAGGTGGGGTTCACTGTGAAGGTTCTCATTTATCCAAGTCATAGTATAGCAAGTAGTAGTTAAGCGCATTGAACTGGACTTGTTCTGTATTGTTAAAGACATTTGACACTTGGATGAGTGCCAAAATGTCTTCAACATTGCAGAACAAGTGCAGTTGTATGTGACTAACTACTTCTAGCTACAGATGGGGTTGAAATGTTGTGTTTTCTACATGTAAGGTTGTGAACTGGAACCTTTGCACCACCATCCTAGGCCTCCCCATATGCAGTACAAACTTGTGTGAAAAGATAAGACACCAACATAATTAGGATGTGTATGATTATAAGCTTGATGGTCAAATCCTACCAAATTAGACCATAACCTAATGTGTATTTAAAAGTAGACCTGTCTGTCCATACCAGTGGCAGTTTTTAAACCCCTATTGAAAAATGACTGGCTTTGAGGCAAGTGCTGACTTGCCGAGCAGTTGATAAGAACCATCACATTTTTAAAATGTTATTACAACTAGGCTTAAACTAGCTGATATAAAGGTCACTTAGAAAGTTCACTGGTAAAAACAGCTGGATCCATGTACAATACTTCCTCTGGCATGCCAAGTTAGCTTCTTATTCTTTTGTTTTATCTAGCTGGCCTACAAGAAGAATTATGAGGACAATAAAACAAAGATTAATCTTCCACATGACATGATAAACAACGTCATTGCCAAGAAATGCCAGCAGATCCTGAGTGACATTGAATACCGCCGCTATCTCCATGAATGGACGTGCCTACCGGATGAGAGGAATGTCATCCATGCCAAAAAAGCTAATGAAATCTTGAGTGATGTAAGTTACAATACACCAAAAACGATTTCATACTAAGAAACAGTTTGATATATATAAAAAAATTACCTAAGATACATACGGACATTGGGAATAAAAGATCCAGCTCAAGAAATTATAGCTAAAATAATCCAAGTTAACCTACATGCTGTTTTGTCTTCACAGGTTGCCTACAAGGAGGATCTTACCTGGCTGAAGGGCATCGGATGCTATGTGTGGGACACACCAGAAATCTTGCTTGCTAAAAAATCATATGACCTTCAGAGTCAAGTGAGTAACACTAAGGGGGTCAGTTTATAAAGCAGCAGCATGGTATTAGTACAAAAGTACTCCAGCACAGTTATGTGTTTTACAGGGTGTTTTACAAATGTGTCCTGGAGCAACTGAAACCCCATTAAGTTAACTATTATAAAAATGAAGAAAGAAAGCCATGACAAAGAGAGCCCCAACATATGTTCTGTCCAAAACATATGACTGAGCTCTACTCCAATCATGAAACGTTTTCTGCAGAGTTATGTAGAGAACACTCCAAAAGGCACTACAGGCTCCACATCATGGCCTGCATTTTGTAAATGAGTTACAAAATACAGACGAAGTGTGGAGTAAACTCTGCATTAGCCTGTGAAGAGCAGATAACGTATTCCTAGTTAGTCTGTTAACACCTAAGCGTTATTTGAGCTGTAGAGAACGAGCTTCAAAATGCCTTAACACAAGAAATCCTATGATTTTCAATGGCCCCTATTCACACCTGAGCAGCAAAATTCCAGCAGCAAAACGCCAAGCGCAGAATAAAGTACATGAGCTTCTTTTGGGAGTTTGCACCTTTTTTTTCCCCATAGACTTAAATGTCAATGTCAAGAAACGTGTGACAGTAGCATTTTGCACCCTTTTGTGTTTGTATACGCATTTGTCCATTGACCGCAATGTCTCTCAAGCTGCTAGTAAAAACATGCATCTTCATGTGTGCGCATTTAACGCATGCGAAAATTTGCGAAACCCGCATCAACGTGCAAAAAACAGCCCCCCGAAAACACGTGTTAAAAAAGCACAAAAACGAAGGTGCCTTGGTGTGAACATGGCCTGACAGTGGAACCCCAGCCAAAACATTTTGTTTTTGGTGGTTTTGGATAGAATGGGGAAATAATGCAATCTCTATAGGTTTTTATTGATGTCTTTGTCCCTGCTGGGTAGATTTTCCCTTTACTTCCTTTCCCCGTGATCATTGTCACCAAAAAAAAATATGTTTTCATTGTCGTAAATTTTTCTGGTGGGGTTGTCACAGGAACAGGGTTATATCTAGGATTTATACCCATCCTTATGCAAATCCCTACCTTTAGGAGTATGGGAATGTATCCCAGCTCCAAATACTTACCTTTTGCTATCTTAGTTTCTCCTCCACTTTTGGCAACTATGCATGTCTATACCCTTAGAGTGTCAGCTAATATCAGGAAAAGTCCTATAACAGTGTGAACACTGCTCTTACTAGAACAACATACAATACACCTGCAGAGTAGCAGAGATATGGGGCCAACCGCTAAAAAAATTCCAATATAATATGTAAATAAAACAAAATCAAAATATGGATATTGGAGATAGATAGATAAATATAGATAGACGATAGAGATAGATAGATAGATAGATAGATAGATAGATAGATAGATAGATAGATAGATAGATAGATAGATATGGGTATCAATATTTATATTATAATTCCTTTTCTCCATGTGTTACAGATTCAATACCAGAAAGCAAGCAAGGACAATTACCCCAACTTTAGCGTTGTTACAGACACTCCTGTGTATGTCACAGCTATCCAAAGCGCCCTCAACGCCAGTGAAGTAAGTACCATTGATCCATTCCAGAAATGGTCGTGGCATAGCTAACAGTTTAATGTTCTGTTCAGTCATGCAGTTTTGTCTTCTTCCTGTTTAGCGTAAGTACAAAGAGGACTATGAGAAGACCAAAGATAAATACACAACTGTTCTGGAGACCGTAGACTACAGCCGCACTCAGAACCTGAAGGATCTGTTCAGTCATGTATGTATCAATACGATGTTTGCAATATAAGGGCTAAGCCTGGGCCCAGTGACTACAGTTTCCTGATAACGTGAACTTTTATTCTTCAGAACCTGTACAAACAAGCCTGGGACACTATCAAAGCCACCAGCTACCAAATTCCAGCGGACACTGTGGCCTTGTCATTGGCTAAAAAGAACAAGCACATTGCCAGCTCGGTAAGTAGATTATCAGTAGTCAGATTCATATTATTATTTTATTTTTATTTATTCAAAAAAAAAAATTCTTTATCAATTAAAAAAAGAATTTCCACCTAACTTTATTGGTATCAAACAGAAAAAAACAATCCCCTGTGTGATAGCAATTGGAGGTGACAGGTTCTCTTTATTGACCCTGTCACCTCCAATACAAGAGTTCTAGCACTGCGCTGTGCTGGAACTTCTGTGACAGGTGAGAGAGGAAGAGCACAGCTCTCCCCTCTCACTGTCTACAGTCTGCACGGAGCGGCAGGGTTACTTTTAACCCTGCCGCTCACTGCAGTGAGGAGACGGACTCGGCGGCGGAGCCCAGAAGGCGGAGCCAGAGGAGAGAGGTAAGTGCAGGGGGAGGGGAGAAGGCTGCAGACTGTTTACATGTGATCTCGGCGACATTGCCAAGTTCACATGTAAACGAAAAGTCGGCTGCCTCAGTCTACATTTAGTCCTGCAAGTGCAAAGCAGGACTGAATGCAGAGAGGGCAACTTCCCCACAAGCACACCGCTGCCGCCCCTCTGCGCCCTGCCGCCCCGAGGACTGGCCTCAGTGGCCTTGTAGGGAATCTGGGCCTGTCAGTAGTGTTTAAAGTTAATTTATGATTAAAAAATCTTAAACATTGTTTCAGTTCTCTTCCCAACTCTCAACGTATTAGAGGTGCTCATAGACATAAGACCAGGTGACAGTCTTATGTCTACCAGCAGCTGCAGACTGACCTGGGCAAATACTTTTCTTTACGGCAAGATAAACTTGTCCCAAGGCTGCTTGCAACATTTCTGCATGGGCATCAGTGGCGTAACAATAGCCATAGCGACCCAGGCGGCCGCTATGGGGCCCGGGCACAGGGGGGCCCGGCCAGGACACCCCCCTGATGCCGTGCAGGACGCCTGGGTCTCTATGGGTTTGAATGCGCCGCTGTTTAGATCACCGTGATCTGCGCAGCTCTGCGATCTTCTCCATAGCCCCTGCTGAGTCAATGAGAGTCAGCAACGGCGGTGGAGGACGGAGCGGGCCCGGCGACGGAGGACGCAGGACGGAAGACGGAGGAAGAAGAGGCGGACAGGTAAGGAGTGTGTCCAGCCCACCGGAAGGTGACCCTGCAAAGCCCACCATAGAGAGTCTATGGTGGGCTCTGCGGGGTCACCCTCAGGTGAGCTATGTGGGCTCTTCAAGGGGTGTAACTAGAAATCACAGGGCCCCATACAAAATTTTGCTATGGGGCCCTGTGATTTCTAGTTACGCCCCTGACTGGCATGACAATCATTCATATTCATGTCTGCAGAGAGGAGTGTGGAAAGTTAGCTCAGACAGTAATTGGAGTTTGCATGCCGAAACACAAACACTGTGCTTTCCAAAGCATTCGTGTTTATGCACACAGTAGCCAAATAATTTGGTAGAGAGCGGTCAGATTGTGATTGTACATTTGGCTGCACTTTGAATGTGTGGCTTCAATTGCTCTAGATCTGCTTATCAACCCTTGCAATTGCCTTCCAGCCATTCTTTTTTCAATACAATGTACAGCAAGCCTATATCATGGAGCTATTCTGCATAAAAGTACAAAATAATAAAAGTGAATAAGATAATATTAATAGTATTAAATAATAAAATGATAGTAATGAATGTGCTGTGTTTCAATTGAAGCGCAGAACATTCATTATTATAATTTGATACATTTAGAGGGTAACACTTCTTATAGTGCTTGCAGCTACACAGGGATTGGTGCAAGGTGCTATTTGTCATTAGTTTTAAATAATATGCTATAGAATCTGGAAATTACAAACTGACCACTTCTATCAGAATTGCCTGTAAACCTGATGCTTCTGTTTCTTGCCCTCCAGGTCTGATTGGCACATCACTAACTGTTTATCATTTTCTTTCAGCTGAAGTACCGTGAGGAATATGAGAAGTTTAAAGCACTTTATACCTTGCCAAGAGGTGTCCAAGATGATCCAAACACAGCAAGATGTCTCAGAGTTGGAAAACTCCCTCTGGATGTGAGATTCTTCATTATTGCATAACTTTTAAAGAACATCTCCCGGAAAATAAATAAATCCATACATGTCATATTACACATAGACAATTAGTATATATGTGTATATATATATAAGATAGATAGATAGATAGATAGATAGATATTGCAAAGACTAGTTCTAAAAAAGTTTTAAAAAGGAAGAAAAACGGGGATGTTTGTGATATGCAAATACTAAACACAACACGTATATAAAAAGCATTCTGTTTTTAATTTTTTTCCGTATAAAAAGAGTTTTTTTGACATGAACAATGTCTCCTGGTTAAAACAATAAGAAAACAAGCTAAGAGTTGTCTACCACAGTTGCGGTGAGCTGGACATATCAGATGTTTGAAGATTGCCCAGTTCTACCATATTAATGTTTTATACAGTCTGCCATGGCTGTAGCTGCCTGTAAGTACCCATGGCACCTTTAAATGGTTTGCTCCAGCTTCTGTAACTGTCACTTTTGCCAGACCGCTCGGCCTGTTACAGGAAGGGACAGCAGGTAATAAAATGTAACCAAGGGGCACTCAGAAAAACAAAAAAAATGCTGTGAATTCTGTAAGTTATTATTGATTTTGCCTTTAACCCCTTCGTGACTGACGACGTACAGTGTACGTCGCCAGCATCGGGGCTGTTTAAACAGACTCCCGGTGACTTTTGCCGCCGGGAGTCTGTTTAAACTTGTAGAGCCGACTGTCGGCTTTACAACAGAAGCGATCCTGGCGACTTACCTGTCGCCAGATCGCTTCTGCGTCCCGAAGAAGGGGCCGCCCCCCCCCCGCCGGACACCCCCGCCGTGCTTCCCGGGCTCCGTTGCCCCTCCTACGGGTCCGGGACCGGAACAGACCTAAAATTGAATTACCCTCTAACATCTTTTGTTACCTTCCTGAGTTCCTGGTACCCTGCCTGCACATTTATCTCCTCCTACCATTAAAAATAAAGGTAAACTCAGAA
>NW_017306393.1:1543757-1572378 GCF_000935625.1 Nanorana parkeri
CCCCCCCACATAACCACATAATAATCTTACCAGGTTGAAGTCCCTTTTATTTTGGTTTTGGTGGATCTGTCCCATTGAACCTATGCTCAAGGTGTGGTAGAACTAATAAGTAAATGAAAATAACTTTCCCATTCATTCTTAAATGTGTTTTTGACAGCGTTTGTACAGAGACACCTATGAAAAGAACAAGGCCAAGATCCACATCGCTCCTGATATGCTGGAGATCGTCGCTGCCCGGGAGACACAACACAAAGTCAGTGAAATCGATTATAGGAAATATCTCCATGAATGGATCTGCCTGCCTGACCTTCAGCTCTACGTCCACGCTCGCAAAGTCAACGAACATCTGAGCGATGTGAGTAGTGGGACTTTCATTCATGAAGTCTTTTCCACAGGATTTTTTTAAATCTTGTAGTAATCCTAATATTATGGTTGTGAGTGCTATTATTATTATTATACATGATTTATGTAGTGCCAACAGTTTGCACAGCAATTTATAAGGAAGACATTACAGTTACAAAACAAGATGGTTAGGAGGGCCTTGCCCTTGAGAGTACTACTCACAATACTAATGCTTTTCTCTTTCTCTTTGATAGATTGTGTACAAGGATGACCTGAACTGGCTAAAAGGAGTGGGCTGCTTAGTTTGGGACACACCCGAGATCCTGCATGCCAAGCACGCATATGACCTCCGTAGTGATGTAAGTGCAATAGCTTGTTCCCGTTTGGAATACAATACTTGGAAAGCATTCGTACTACATCATAGGAACAAAATGTGTAGACCAGAACACCAAAAACTATGAGACTGCAAGATATCACTGTTAGCAAACCACAAATAGACACTTAGAGGTTGATTTACTAAAAACAAATAGGTTGTTCACTTCGGAAGGGGATTTGCACTTTGCAAGGAAATTTTCCTTTAGCTTAGTGAATGTGGGGAAAATTCACTTTGCAAATAATACCCAATCGCATGCATGGAAATTAAGAAAAACAACTACAACAGTATTTTGCTTGCACATGATTGGATGATGGAAGTCAGCAGAGCTTCTCCTCATTCACTATGCTAAAGGAAAATGTCCTTTAGTAAATCCACCCCGTAAGGTCTACAACAACAGCACACTAAAGGGTCAATTTATCAAATCTTCCATTGGGCTATGCACTGGACGAATGCTGTTCTCTATGTGTTTACTATGCTCCTTGGCTCCATCTAGTGGCTGTAATGCTGTGTGAACAGCATTCGCCCAGCGTACGGTTGGGCGAAATATTGATAAATAGAACCTTAAGAGTATAGTCCAAGGGAATCAGGACAATGACAATGTACCATCATGCATTGTAAGTTCTAGAACAGTGGCATCCCGGGGGGGCGGCTGGAACGGGTTTTTCACATTTACAAATGCAGTGCTACCCAAATATGTATTACTTGTCATCTTTTCCAGCCGATAAAAATCAAATGTGCTGAAGGTATTATGTATGGATAAACTATAGCTGCTCCAGACATCGTGTGGTCAACCGATACAGTACAATAGTTAAATGGAAGCCAGTTTGGATATACAAATACTCCTTGGATAAGGCTTTTGCCATGAAATTCTGCTTAGTGCATAAACACTTGGCTGAAATGTTTTTCCGCATTTAAAAGGATCTGTTAAAAAAGATTTTTCAGTAGTCATAACTTCCTGCCATCTCATGTCTGTGGCTAGACTGAAGCATCAGGTAGCAATTATAATACTGCCAAAACTATTTATGAAAAAGTGCCAAACCGAAAATGGTTTGCAATTTCTTCCTTGGCACCTTTTTGAAGTGTAGATGCCAGCCATTTTCCGCCACCTATGATAAAGCAGCAGTTATATGCCTGGTTAACAGATAATCAGCAGAAAAAAACTTAAAAGGATAAGTTGTCTATATAAAATAGGAAAACAATACCAAAAGGAACCACCATACTGAAGGGTTTGGAGTAAATGTTTAAATTGAAATAAAATACAACAAAAATAGCTGTAACAATAGCTGTAAGACAGCAGAGAATTGCTGAACTTGAAAACTCAAGAACAGACAATTTAATTTTAAAACAAATCTCTTATATACCTATGATAAAAAATATACCAGAAACAAACCAAAAAGTAGCCCAGAAAATTGGAGCACAGACCATGGACATGTTTTGAATACTTGGAGTCTCAGAATGATGACATACAAACACTTTGGACACCAGAATGCTGTGCTAAGGGCACTTACACTTGGGGGTTTAGCAATGTAATACATTTCCAGAATAATTAACACAGATGTTCTTTATTTTTAACAGTATAAATACAAAGCTAAAGCTGAAGAGTTGAAGAAGACTTTCACCTCAGTTGTGGACACTCCAGTCTACGTCCAGGCTGCCACCAGTGGTAAACAAAGTAGTGATGTGAGTATCGTTCATGTAAAGCACAGAGACAACATTATTTATTGACAGAGTTGAATGCCTGAAGCCTTATTTATGAAAGAAGAGAGAATACAAGTGAATGTTTGCATTTTACTTTTCCATATATACCCTCAGCATTGTTCAGAGAATCATCATAATTAATGCAATTTATATGTCTCCTTTTCTCAGGTTGTGTATCACTCTGACTATGAGAAGAATGTTAGAGGAAAAGTTATTTCAGGCACCAATAGCGTAGAACTGGACAGAGCAAGCAACGCCAACAAGATACGCAGTGATGTAAGTGTGTCCCTTTTCTGTTCATACACAATAGAGAGATGTAAAGGTGTGCCGACTATAACACATGTAGAAATAAGACTAGATGTATAGCAGGGGTGCCCACTATTTTTCGTCTGGAGATCTACTTTTCAAATGACGAGCTCATTGAGATCTACCAATGAAAAAAAACACCTGCATTCAGGGGCGGGAGGGGGCGTGGCGGTGCATTGAGAAAGGCACTGCCAGAAAATAAAGTTTCACTTACAGAAGGGTTAATATTTTATTTAACGTATCATACAGTCCTAACCTTCTCTAAAACAGTGACCCCTTTATCATTCCAGATTACAGATACTGAAGCTGCATACAGAGTGTGCTGGTTACTACTTAAACCGGCGCGCTGTGTGCAGCTTCTGAGAAGAAACGCTATTAGCATAGCGAGGAAGTCGGCTGTGCATTTTGCATCGCTCCCGCAACGCTAATAGCGTATGTTCTCAGAAGCTGCACACAGCGCACGCTGGTTTAAGTAGTAACCAGCACGCTCTGTATGCAACTTCTAACAGCGTGGTAGACGGGAGGCTGTGCTTGTCAGTGGATCCAGGGATCAGGTGAGTATTTAAAAAAAATTATTGTATGTTCCCGGAGACATGTAGGGCTCATTCACACTGGAATTGGCCGACACGTACAGCTCCGTGCTGCGTGCACAGCCGTATCGGGCAGTTCCCAGGAAGGACAGGTGCTGCGTGTGATTAGTACGCAGTCCCTGTCCTTCTCTATGGGAGTACGCGGCCGTACGCCCCCCCTACGCTCACCCGCCCTGCACGTCCGTACGAGCATACAAGTACAATCACCTGCACCGATGTGCAGGATGGGTGAGCATAGGGCGGCTTACGGCCGCGTAGTCCTATAGAGAAGAACAGGGGCTGCGTACTAATCACATGCAGCACCTGTCCTTCCCGGGAGCTGCCCGATATGGCCGTGCACGCAGCACGCAGCTGTACATGCCGGCTGTTTCCAGTGTGAATGAGCCCTTAAAAAAACTGGTCACCTTACCCTGGTGGTCAGTGGGGGGGCCCTGGTTGGTAATGGGGGCTCTCCTGTGGCCACACCAGCCAGTTTACCCGCAGCAGATGCCGGAGGGCCCGTCACCCCCCCCACACACACACACTAAATGAAGCCCCTGGCCGCAGTGGCCCTCCCTCAGTATAGAGATGTAGAAGACTACATATGGGCATACAGATACACAGCATTAGGGCTCAGGATCAGCATTACAGTTAGGTTCAAGATTACTTAGATTATATCTATAGCCAGTTTTAGTTTTGGAAACTCCTTTCAAGTTTTATTGCTATCTGTGTTGCATTGGGGAGTTTTCCCAACTTCAATTTCTGTAGACACAACAAGAATTGAGAGGCAATCTCTTCAAAGTGAGTAAAATACTCTTTTAGGCAGTTTTCACAGCAACAAGTTTCCCCAATGTAAAATTTTCACTCTGTTCTTGTTCTGATTTCAACTCCAAAACTGGTATTTGCCCATACTTTCAATGACGGAGGTCACTAGGACAAATAGGAGGGTGAGTCTTTCCAGCTGGGAAGCAGACAAAAATTAAACCTGAAAAGGTTGCCAGCTCTTCCATACGCTATCCAAAACTAAAAGAAAGTTTAGGTTTTAGACACACTGTAAAGGTTTTATATCAAGACTAATGGCTGGTAAGTGACCAGGGCTTTTTCGAGTGAAAGTAATTTTCGGATGTGATTAGTTTTTTTGGGAATGATGAGGGCATAACTGATGTAGTAATAGTGATACTGTCCTAACTATTTTTATTTTTCTCCAGGCTCTGTACCGTGAGGCCAGTGTCAAATCTCTTCCTACAGGTTATAGTCTTCCAAAGGACATGCCGTCCATCGTACAAGCCAAGAAAGCTCAGATCATTGGCAGCGATGTGAGTACATTCACTGCCTTATCCAACCTTCACAATAGTACATTCTCTGCTTTTCCACCCAAATACAAGGAAATGCATGCTGGCTCCATTGTTCTAATATCTACCGTGTTTGTCTTTGCCAACATAGCTCAAGTACAAAGAACTCTATGAACACGTAAAGGCTAAATCCTACACCCTGCCTCCAGATAATGTCAGCTTTGCCAACATCAAGAAAGTCAACAAAATCCTTAATGAGGTAAGGAGTCATTCATTCATTCATAGTCCATTCATATTTTTAGAGCCTGCTCTTTGTGAAATAGTTTATGGTTCACCAACAGCAGCATATTCAGGTACTTTTATTAATTAGTCATGTAGAAAAATGTTAGCCAAAAAAAAAAGATGTGACTTGACAGAACCTTAAACAAAGTGTAGTTCAAAAAGGTTTTAATGTAAATCTTGAAGGATGTTAAACATATTTTATTGGCAAAGCCACATAAACCTAGGAATCTTATATGTGCTTCACATTGAATACGCTCTTTGCACTCCGTGAACTAGCCAATCAGCACCTGGGTGGATGTGCAGGGGTTGCAGACCAACATGGACAGAGATTTACAGTATGTTACTTTAAACAAAGTTAAACAATTTACCAAGTTTAAATCCTCTCCCTCACTTTCTTAGTAAAGGCTAATGTTAGCGGCTCTGCTTTCTAAAGTTAAATTGTTCACCTCCTTTGAGAGTTTGTCAGCTTACTGATAGCGAGGGCTCCCTTGACACTCCTGACTAATGATTTTTGGAGAAAATATCATTTCTGCAGTATCTCCATTTTTAATTTTTGAAGTAGTTGGCTTTCAAGTTTCCCAGTACTGGCTATTGGTAATAAAAGCATTGCCTTTGGACTCATCAGTCCTTACATAAAGAAGGTTATGGAGTTAGCATAATTGGATCCTTATTGCTAGAAAGAAGCTGCCTTTGAGGAAGCAAGTAGCTCTCTATTGGTAGGTCAGTGGCTGGAACCTTAGGTTGGAAAGGTTCAGGCTGAAAAAAATGACTTGTACATTCTTTTACACCCTCTGAATCCAGCCTACTACTTACATATCTATTGGTAGGGTACCTACACTGTTAGGCCTGAGGCCAAAGCCTATTGTGTTTTTTAAAACGCCCTTGGAAGATGGAAAGGCGTTCCTACAATTTACGGAAATGTATTTGTTCTCTAAAGTAAGAAACTGGAAGCCTTTTCTATCTTATAGAAGATCAAGGTGTTTTAGTTGAACTCTGTGGCAGATTATGTTTTAACTGTGCATGTAGTAAAGTATTTTACTTTTTTTTTTATTTCAGAGGCTTTACCGTGACTTATATCACAAGCAGAAGGATAAAATACATACAACTCCGGATACTCCAGAAATCCGCCAAGTCAAAGCTACACAGGATGCCATCAGTGATGTAAGTTTTGTTGATCTTCTTTGCTGATAAATGACATTGCATCATTTTGACACTGTACACGGTTATTATCTCACCCTTTCCTTTGTCTTTCAGCTGGTGTACAAAGCGGACTACTTCAAACTGCAAGGTCACTTGATCTCTATGCCATACACCCCACAGACTATTCATTGCCGCTATGTTGGAGAGATAACCAGCGATGTAAGTAATACTGTAGCGGGATATTATATTTATATTTCATATTTATGGTTGTTGTTTTGTTTATATCTGGTTATCTCTTTTGGATAGAATTCCCAACAAGGTAATGTATTGGGATTTAGGGTCAATTCCAATAAGTTGGAAGTTTAATTTGTTCAACCTTACTGTTAGAAATCGTAAGGGTCATTTCCTCTTCTTCTGGCAATCTCATACGTTGCTGTACCTGAGAAATAAGCTTACCCTGGATACAGCTACTCTTTCTAAGTCGAATCATACACCCTTTTTGGAAAATTGTCGGAGGCGATGGATTTGTGGTCTACATACCCTCTTTGATGGATTGACAGAATTGTCACGATTAAAATTACGTTATTGCCAAACATTTTATACTACTTCAGAACTTCACCTATCCATATTCCCTTGCTTGCCTTGAACAAATTCCACTCTGGCACCTTAAGAATTCTCCTGGGCTCTAGGGGGTGTAGGTTTGCCTGAAAGACACTGTATCCCCTCAAATCATCAAAAGGACTGGGGGTCCTGAACCTGTAAAAATAATGCTTAAATAACACAATGGTCACAAATGTTACTGTATTATTTATAAACCATATTGATCCTCTAATGTTATTGCTTCCGAAACAAGGCAAAACTATTTTTATGCCCTATACACTCACACATGCATAATGGAAACATTTCTGCAATTTATCTTCTCAAATGCCCACACCCTGTATTTTTGCCAGGGCTATAACCTCAATAGTTGAAATAGTGGATAGACAAAGGTCTATATTAGATAGGACACTACTTTGACCACAGGGCGTCCTGACCTAGGACAATTTTCTTCAAAAGCTTAAGTTGCCCCCTCTGAAAGAGACAAACAATATCACATCAGAAACAGTTTTTAAAAATAGATGCATTCGGGAAACAATGCAAAGAGGCAGAATCTCGGCTCTGTACCAGTTTTTCTCTGTAATGTCTACCAAACTGCCTCGTGAACTGGCTTGTAAATTCAAAGGTTAGCAAGGAGGATTGAACTTTAGGCACTACTAGAATGCACGGGGGGGATACTTTAGAGGCTTACTATAAAGTTCTATCATGCTGGTACTCTCCAGACTCACCAAAATCTTCCCCTATGCCACTCTCCTATGCTTCAGAGGACTTGGGCAGCGGGGCATGATGTTTCACATTTGTTTGACTTGCCCTAAACGCTATTGGACAAGAATACACACAATATATTTTGTTTCCACTGTTAATATTCCTAAAAATGTCTGTATGACCTCTTAAGCGACCAACTAAGCTCCATTACCTTTATTGTTTGTATTTGTCTGATATTGCACATGTATATATGCATAAGTGATGCAGAAACAAGACAACAAAGCCTTGTGTGTGTAAAAATTATTTTATTGAAAAGTAAGAAAAACAATTGGAAAAGAATACCTTACAAAGTGATATTATGACTAGATAACATGAACTAAACTTTTTTCCCATTGTCTCTCCTAGAATAAGTACAAGGAAGACTTACAGTGGCTGAAAGGTCTTGGGTGCTTCCTGTATGACACCCCAGATATGGTGCGGGCTCGTGACCTTCGCAAACTCTGGGTAAGCGAATGTTATATTGTGCCACATTATAACGGTAGTGCTAAATACTTGCCTTTCCAAGCAGTAATTCATTATTGGCTTCTGGTCAGTAGTAAATAATAAATGTTACAAACTGTATTTATACCTTTGTTTGTTTTTTCAGTCTAACTATCTGTACACCACACCTGCCAAGAAAATGTGGAACAAGTACAGTGTGGTACTAGACACCCCAGAATACAGGACTGTTCAAGAACTAAAGACACATCTCAGCGAGGTAAGTAACATATCTATAGTTTTAGAGGTTGTAGGCAAATGTGGAAAAATCAATATAGTATATGCCTAAGGCTTTGAATAACAAAGGATACGTATTTCAATCTGAGATATAGTGCTTTTCTCACTCTTTGGCAAAGCACTGCCTTAGTACAAAACATTTCAGTAATGTATCCTCCTGGCTTTTAATAAAGAAGAAAATTTGATAGCATCCCAGAGTGCGGTATTTTTTTATTTACAGTCTGTGATATTCCCATGAAAACAAGCTGGTGCCACACCTGAGGTATACTGTAGAGTACAGGACAAAGCTCTGCCATGAAGCGATATCCATCGCAGATAGTACATGCCTGGCCTTAAAAATGCTAAACATGTTTACTCTGCTAATTACAAATCATACCAGTAGATTGGCTGATGAAATGAGAGATGAGAGGGAGGACAAGGTTTATAGACACAAATTCAGATCTGCAGTCTTTCTGTCATGTCAAGTGAATTCATAGCAGTATCATGTTTCATTTACCAGGAGGGTGTTTAAAAGATACCCATCAGCATAGAACAATAGGAACTTCGACTGATGAGCAATTTTGAGGGTCAGAGGTCCCTGGATGTCTGTCTGACCTCACACTCTGCCACCATGCCTCTGATTATACATGAGGTCAAGCGCAACTGCATCAGGTGACAACTGACCCCCTCAATACTTCAGTTAAAGTGCCTATTTCAGACAAAGTAAGTAATGCTAAATATAGGAGACATAAAAATCCTTCCTAGGAAGCCTGCTCAGTTATAATATTTCAAGACTGAATATTCAGATTCCTGCAGAAGCTCAGTCATGAGTAGTTCTCTTCAACCCCATACCGCTGGTGTTCGTAACATGCATTACATAGACTACCTAATCATGTCATCACTGTGATTCGTTGTCACAGTAATCCCATGATTGGGAGCCTGTCCTACTGACCTCAATTGTTGCCATGTGACCAGATTCTTTTGGTCATAGCACTGTCACAGTTGTGCTGGAGATGTGCAACTGAGCATGGACAAAGCACATACGCGCATATGTGGCAGCATGGAATAAGGCCCAGCTCCATGCTGCCACATATATGGGTATTGCCAATATTAAGAATTACATTTTGGCATTTAGACATGTCAAAAGGAGAGGTACGGAACACAATTGGATGCTCATAGAATGTTTGCACGCTCTTCAGTGTAAAACAGTTATGTTTGATGAGGTACAGTGTTAAAGACAAAGATAAACTTCACAATACAAGGAAGATATTAAAGGAATGCAGTAAATAAACTGCACCATAAATGTTTGTTTATTGTATAGAATTTTCTTTGTACATTTTGATAAATAAAACCTGCTACCTAGTACACATGGAATCTGTTGGTCAAATGACCTCCAATTCAAGTGGGATTTTCAGTACCTTTAGTTACTATGAATGTGAATAAATAAATTCCTGGCCTTTCACAAAATACATCAGCAGTATAAATTTAAAAAACTCTATCTTTTATCATTAAAAAGCCATCCTTGTGCTCTAGACAAGAGATGTTGTCTCGGCTGGGATGATGTCATCAGTCTGATGCAGGTAGGAGGAAGCCTTTCCTCAGTCTCTTTTCCCGCAGTGATTAGATTGCGACATTGTAATTTTGTAGCAATTCATAAGGTGAGAGGCTGCAGCAGCAGCGTATCTGTGCCAGACATTTGTGAAGGCAAGAACTGTACAGGCAACAGGATTCTCATCTCCAGTTCAGTTGGCGCTGACTAGTTCAGTTGGTGCTCCAGTCCAGTTGGCGCTGACCATGGGTGATGCCTGAACAAAGATAGTGCTGCCCTTCTGGAGAGTATAGCAGAAGAAAGCATTGTCAGGGGGAGTTTTGTCATCTCTTTGAGAGGTAATAAATACCTGGAAGTGTTACAGTTACACATTTCTTAGCATGCATGCACTTAGCATAAAAGAGTATATGTGATGATCTTAAGATGGTTTTCTGTGCTTGATTGCATGGCTTATGAATAAAATCAATTGTCTTCTATGTTTAGAATGTATACAGAGCAGCTGGCAACAAACAGAAGACAGTATACACCTCTGTACTAGATACTCCAGACTTTATTAGAGCCAAGGCAGGACAACAACTTCAGAGCAAGGTGAGATCCCTCAACTGGCCATATGTTGTTACAATGACTAATAAATTGAATGATTAGCAATTAATCAAATCAATGTGTTAATACTATTTTACCTAGCCTGTAGCCAAGCAAGGATATATTGCCTCCTGTGGATGAAACTAGGAACTCCATTAGAGGAATACACTGTTATCTGACTACCAGTATAAGACACTGGAGGTGGCTTCAGTCCACCAGTACCCACCCACACAGTCCTTAATGATCAACTTTACAATTTCAGTGCTGATAAATATAATGTATGTGTATATACTACGTTACATGTAATATTTAACACATCATCACAACCATTTTCATTCCTTACCTGTCTCTACATCTAAAATTTTCCAATTCTATCCTTGTCTGGGTGGGACAATATGTAAAAAGCATTCTTTAGGTGTCTCTGTGTGCTGTTCTGAACATGCTATGAGGTGCAGTCTGCGAGAAAGGTGGAAAAAGCTGCGTTTAGTAGGGTAAGAATGTGAAGTCTTGCTTATTATAAACATTACTTATCTTTTTTTTCTAGTACCTATACACAGAGGTTGCAACTAAAGAGAGACCCCATCACCATGTTGATGGACAGACACAAGCAAACAAACTTGCTAAATTTGTCAAGGACCTGGTCAGCGAGGTAAGATTTTAACATTTGTAAGTAATTTTAGACCATGGGTGCTGTTCATAAACCAGTGACTTTTATCATTAATTATATTTATTTGTATAACACCTTACAAAATACATAGAACATCAATCTCTGTACTCCAAAGGGGCTCATAGTATAAGGAGCCTACCACACCAGGGCCAGTTTGGGAGGGATGCAGTTAACTTACCAGTATAGTTGTATTGTGGGAGAAAATGGGAGCATTTAGAGGGAGCCCAGAAATACTTGCGGATAACATTGAAACTCCATGCAGATAGCATCCTTGGTAGGATCTAAACCCAGTGCTGTGATGGTGTCAGCCATTTACAGCCAAATGATGAATTGGGATACTATCCACAGAGCATGTGAAGTAGCTCTTGGGTCTATTTCCGCCATGCACCCTCTTGTTGTTTACCAGCCCTTCCTGTTTTTCAGCCATATTACTTTCATCTAGCATTTCGTAAGCACATGGACCATGTGTTAATCAGGTTAGGGGGGGCTGTTATAAATTGTGTGATACATTGTATGTGATATTTCAATAATTATAGACCGGGCCTCGACCACACTGATATATATATATTTTCATTATGTGGCTTATTCATATTGTGATTTATTTCTTCAATGCCAATAATGTTATTGGAGTGGGAACATTCTGGTTTTTAGATGGTTTTATGTGTTAGGGTTTTGATTCTCGAATTTGTGTGTGGCAATAAACTTTTGATATTGTATCTTATCAGAGCAACTATTTTGTGGGGTTCTTCTTGCCCTTAATATGTCATTCATAGCCATAGTCCAGGCTAAGCCAGTAAAATCTTGCATTCAACATAGCCAGATTTTGCCAGCTCTTAGGCCCTCTCAATTATTTATTATTTTTGATATGTCAAACTTACAGAAGTGTAAAAAAGGGGAACTAAGGAAATATATGACAATTCTACGAAATAGAGGTGATTTAACTAGGAACAAGTGGTGACAACAACCAATGACTCATTCAACACTTACGGGGTTCTTGTGTTGGGGATGACTTAACATGCATCAGTCAAAAATGCAATAAAATATACTTACATTTAATATGTATTTTATTAAATTCTGTATATTAATTGAGATATACTATTGCTCTTTTGTTTCCAGAAAAAATACAAAGCACAGTACGAAAAACTGAAGCACAAGTATACTTCAGTGATTGACACTCCAATCATCCTGAGAGCCAAGAAGGCTTACCTCAATGCTAGCGATGTAAGTATTAAGTACTGGTTAGAGGGACTTACTTGCTGACTGTGTTGTCTGAGTCTTTTTAAGGTGGTGCACCAAAAATTGGAGAATGTGCATTTTCCAGATCAAAATGTGTCAAGTTTACACCTTAAGACCTATGAAGGTATATATACACTTGGCTCTAATCTCAGTCTTCCCATGAACGTCTGAATCCTAAAGTCAGATTCCACCAGTTTTATGGCTATCATCAAAAACCTAGGACAGTTCAGGAGTTCTGGGGAATGTAGGTATAGAGTACTAAACAGTGTCTGGTTGTGGCCATGTGTTTGGAAGAACTTAACATTTCAAAAATAGCTGTTGCTGAATATTAGGAAGTAAAGACACCAAAATTATTTTTATATATCCCTTGGAACCATTAGCTTTGTACAAATGTTTATTCAGACTCAGTCACACAAGCCAGGGCTATTATTTAAAGGAGTATTCCACCCAAAATTAAAACCAAAATGAATAGTTTTGAGCCACCCACTAGCACTCTGTAAATTATTATAGAACTCTGGTAGAGAGATCTCTGCACCCACGTTCCCAGCTTCACCCACCTGATGCCACCTTCTTATGGTGGGGGAGGGGGGTCTCACTCACTATTGTCTCTGCAACATTGAAGCAGGCTCCTTGACCAGCAGAGCCAGAGTCTTTAGAGATTCAATTCACTTGGATCAAAGCAGAACCACAATATTTACAGATCTGACCCTTTTATGTCACATGAGGCCAGAGTATGAATGGGAAAGGGGGTGTGGGGGAGGGTCCACTATACTCATACAATTTATGACACTTCTCTCCTGTTTTCCACAGCTACGGTACAAAGAAACCTTTGAGAAAGCCAAGGGAAAATACCACACGGTAAAAGACGCCTTGGATGTCATCTACCACCGCAAAGTCACCGACGACATCAGCAGTGTAAGTGGCTAAAAGGATATGTACACTTTTCAGCATTCTTCCATGCTAATTCTAAACTTTTCATGTATTTTCAACATCTTTATTTCTATTTTTAGGTTAAATATAAAGAGAAGTATGTTAGCCAGCTGGGTATATGGAGGTCCATTCCCGATCACCCTGAGCTTTTCCGTCACCGCGCAGTGACAGATTCTGTCAGCGATGTAAGTTAATGGCCTTTGAATGATATGTAACTTGCATGATGACAAACAAAACTAAACATCCAATAAAAGGAGAAATGTTCTGCTTAACTGGGGCCAATTCCAGCAAATTACACTGAGGGATCTATACCACCCGCAGCCCCCAAGTAAACAACAAGAAAGCACTTATCTTCATTTCTTACAATGTTCAGCAGACTGAAGTCCACCAGAATGGTATGGCAAGTTGTCCTAAGTATATCTGTAAACTGGAAGGAATGGGACATCTCTGGGTTATTCTGTATTCCAAAACTTAAGCTGGTAGTTCAATATAACAATATATAATGTTCAGAAATCCATAGCAACCAACAAGATTTAATCTTGCTTAAGTCAATAAAAGGTAAATTCCGAATGGTTGCTATGACTTCTTGCACGGCTTTTTCTTTTCTTGATTTGCCAGCTTGTTTGCTCTGAATAGTATCTCAACTGCAGCAGTGAAATTACAGTTTATTAGACACAGAGCAATTAGAAAAGTCATCCAGCACTAGTTCCTGTTTTCAGTTGTACTTTATTCTGGTGATTTAGGGCTCAATAAAACCTTTTGCATTTAATGCTGTTGTGCAGTTAGGTGGCATATAGAGTAATACATATGTTTGTTGTGTTTTTTTTACATAGCATGTTAAAATACCCTGTACTGGCAGCACACTGGAGAGTCAGACTGCTGCTCTCACACACAATGCAGCAGCCCAGGTGTTCGACCTGTAAAATGCTCCCATTTACAGCACTGCCCAGGTAGCGTGAGCAATGTACAGGGGCGCATTGTGTGTGGGAGCAGTGGACTGATTCTTCAGCACACTGCCAACACTGTTTTTTTTAACCCTTGCTGCAGCACATAGTACTGTATGTATAAAGACAGTTGGGTTTTAAGGCTCTTCATAATTGTGGGAGAAAGCAATAATAACAAACAGTTTCCTAGTGTGTAATTCCACTGATATATTCTTATATTGAAACAGCTGCCTAGCTCTACACTGCCTAAATGTCCCAAGTGATGCTAGAATTAGATACGCCACTTGCTTTAACTGGGCTTTATATGGCCACCCTAAGAATATGTCCGCAATCTTGTTATGACAGAAAATAATGGCACTGTGGGTTTGTTAGCATGCACAGTAATGTAAAAAAAGAAATAGTCAAAAGAAATTGATGCCTTTTTGATGATGAAGTAATAACTTTATGTTTTTGTCCACAGTTCAAATATAAAGAGGACTTGACCTGGCTGAAGGGCATCGGCTGCTATGCCTACGACACACCTGACTTTACTCTGGCAGGACAAAACAAAAAACTCTACAGTGCAGTAAGTACACACACACACACATATATATACCATTTTTTTTGAAGGATTTCCCTTAAAATAGAACCATGATCAAACTACAGTATAGCATTACATGGTATAATTTGTATATACAGGTGAAACTCGAATAATTAGAATATCATGCAAAAGTAATTGTAACTTTCTTTACTCCTGCAGTGAAATCATTGCAGCATTATTACCAGCTGCTTAGATGTTGGCACCATTGATAGCCCTATCAGTGGATAGCCATGTCTAGCTCCATTGACAGTCCTTGAGATCGACACCATTGCTCTATCTGTAGAAGCTTAGATAAATGTTACCCTGCTATTTCCTTCCCACACCCTCCAGCACTGATTGGTAGTCCATTTGGCATGCCAACTTGATCAATGCCCACTAATTACTCCAAAAAAATAAGATTGGCTGCTATGAATTATAATATATAGTTTGATCATTGCACTTTCCCTGCCTACTTTTGTAAACCCAGTTGATGCATTCTAAGTGTTCGGTATTCTACATACATGTTATGACTTTTCTATGATAATAATTCAGTACAGGGAATCGGGCTTGTTTAATATGTCAGTGGAATGAGCAATGCCCAAACTGACGCAGTAACCAAGCAGACTACAGCTTACTGTAGATGTATTAGCAAAATGGGAATCTGGCTAATTTCTTTGGGTTAGTGTACGTTGCTTTATTCTAATATGCCTGACTGAGCGTAAAGATGAATGAACCTTGATCAACCGCTCTCTCTCTCTTTCACAGTACAAGTACCGTGAGTCCTTTGAAAAGACAAAGTCCAAATTCAAGTACACAGAGGATACTCCTCTGTTCAATCACTTCAAGTATGCTACTCAACTGGCAAACGAGGTAAGTTGACCACTGCCTTAAGGGTGATGGCATCTGATGTAGATCCAGGTTAATTATAAGTAGCCTTGTGCTACTGAATCAGCATTCTATAGAGTTTGCTGACACTTAGCATAAAACATCATAATGAAGGTGTCCTATGGGAACTAATGTGAGAAAGGAAGATTTTTTTTTACCATACAGCTGCATACTGTGTAACTTCCTGACTTAGGTAAGCTGAGAGGCCACACTATTGTACAGATAACATGATGTAGCTAACACTGCTATACCATTTCTGATACACACGGTTAACTGGTCTTAGTTGTATGTGGAGAGATACTAGTAGATATCTTTGCACTGATTCCTTACATGCAATATGTATGGGAACTATGAGGCTATTCATTGAATAGAAAATATCTGTTAATTCAAAATAACTTCCAGTTTAAGGCTCCATTCACACCCAGGCAACACCTATTACCAGCGCTTTACACGCGTTTTATGCAGTCTTTTCTGAAAGTTTTTTGCGTTGCATTTTTGTCAGCGGATTTGGGCAAATTCAGGTGAATGGGCAAAATGCGTGCAAAAACAATCGCAATTAACGTTTTCAAGATTTTTTTATTGAGTCTATGGGACTCAATAAGATTTAGAATTTGGTGCTGAAATCTGCCCTAAAGTAGCTCATGTACTATTTCAAGCGACAGGCATATTTCTGCTGTGTGAAAGGGACCATAGAAATGAATGGGATTCCTTGGGTGGAGCGTTTTGCCGCACTGAATCAGCTGTGACAATACACCTAGCTGTGAATGGAGCCTCAGAGAAAGTTGAAAAATGTAAAATAGACTGATCAGTTTAAAACCAGGTTCACATGCTTGTAGCCTTTTCAGGAATTCACCCCCTAATTATTACAGCATATCTGCTTAAAAGCTTTTAAAGTTTCTCAAATACACATGAAAACATTATTTATTAAAAAGAAAGAAAAATCTTTATGATTCATCCCAAAAAAACCTTGATGAAAATTACAATAGTGTAACATTAATACTATACGACAGTATAATGGATAGTCCCATACATATTTGTTTCTGTATTTAAACAACATACATCTCATGGTAGCCAAATAAATATCAGCTTTCATTACCATAGAGTTCCAATTGGCTGCTATTAGCTGCTGCATACCACTCCTCTCTACCACTTTAGTTACCAATAGTAGATACATGAGCCCAATCATGTATCTACTATTGGGTGTCTTTTGGGTTGTAGGTAATACTTTATCCGTCTTGGTTTAAAAACTCCAGTTAGATTGCAGCTAATGGTAAGATATTGTAGAAAGAAACTAATCAGATTTAGTCACATGACCTAAAATACTTTTCATTCTTACCTAACCATTTAACTGTTTATCATTGTATGAAATATGTCTATCATATTTTTGAACTGTTTGTATGACTATGCTAGTTTTATATACTGTTAGCTTACTATGGCTCTTGTTACAATAAAATAGTCTTATCTCTGAGGGGGATTTATCAAAACTGGAGCAGAGAAAATCTGAAGCAGCTGTGCATGGCAACCAATCAGCTTCTCTCTTTCATTTTCAAATCTTAACTGAGCAAACTTGAGAGAGAAGCTGATTGGTTGCCATGGGCAACTGCTCCAGAATTCGTCTGCTCCAGTTTTGATAAATTCCCTCCTATGTGTTTAATATGTGTACCATTAGGAAAAAATATATATCTGTTATATTATATAAATGTATTCAACTCCTCTGCTTTTTTTTTTTACAGATTTAAGGATACTTCATGTATTACTTTACCTCTGTTATAATATTTCTATTACTTACCAACATCTTTATTTTGGTTTAAACCCGTTCTTTGTTAAGTTTAAATTTTTTTGTCTCTATAATTTAATTTATCCAAAAGTATTTTATGCAAGTTTATATTGTGCCGATATTAAGCTATAACTTCCCTGTACTGTTCTGATCAGAAATTATACAAAGCTGCCCATGAGAAGGAGAAAACGCACTACAGCGTTGTTGTGGATGACCCCCGACACCTTCTGGCTAAAACTGCCAGCGAACAGATCAGCCAGGTAACACGGTTGCCCATTGCCAGTTGATGGAGGCTGGTGGCCCGTCTGTTCTTCGTCTGCGTGGGGTGTCATCAGGAAGAGATGTCTTTCTCTTGGTTCCAGTATCCTTGCCACTCAACTGGTCCTCCATGTTTGAGTGTGCCCATAATAAAATACTTTCTGTACTTGGCATTTTCATGGCAAAAAAAGGTTTTATGATTTTGGCCAATGGCATTCAAATCAAAACAGAATATGACTAGAGATATATTTTTTTGTGATCATTTACTTCTAATAGAATTTTCATTTATTAGAAGGAACCACTTAGATTGTTCTACATTAACAAACTCGTTAAGCTCTGTACGTACGTATATGAGCTGTACGTATATGAATTGGGGAAAACATGGACACTGGGGGAATGTATAGTGGTTTTGTATATATTTTCTTTCTTCATTTATTATGGTTAGGGGGCTAGTACTTAAAACAATTAAATATCTGAAGTCCAGTCAGCTTTGCCCTGCACTTTTATTCAACAGGGGGGTTTGTATGCAAGTCCATAACATAAAACAAACAACACAAACAAGCATCATTTGTATGTTTTTTTAGTGTTCAGTCAGCAGTCAGCCGTTTCACCCAGTAGCAAGCTCCCACAAATACATGTCCTGTGCATCTGTTAGCTCACATATATAAAAACCTGTAGAGAGCTAAGATTAATAATAAATAAACATGTAAACAACAAAAATTGTTTAATTTCGGATTGGTTCGGATTTTTTTTTTTCCGTTTTTCGGATCTGAAATTTGATTTGGTCCATTATTCGGATTTCATATCCGTCCAAATTTTCATTTCAGAAAGATCCACAACAGAGAGTCACATGACATGCCTGTAATGCAACCCCCAACAGCGAAAAAAACCCATCTGACTGGCCAGAGAACAATCACATGTCCCATTTTAGTTTCGTTTTGAATGAAATTTGGATGGATCTGAATTTTCATTAAATGAACATTTGGATTTGTTCCCATTCTGACTTGTTCGCATTTGGAAATTCAGATGTATCTGAATGTCCAAATTTAACAAAATTCATATGAATATTCATTCAGAATGAAATTAAAGGAGAACTATGGGGTTAAGGCATTTCCCCATAGTTCTCCTTAGGGTAACGGGAGGACACAAACTAGCGTCCTCCCGTCACCCTATGCTCAGTATACCGCGAGCTGTAGCTCGCGGTATACTGAGACGTCACAGTTATACTGAGATACTGAGACGCGGCAGCTGAAGCGGATCCCGACAATTATGTCTGGGATATAATTGTCGGGATCCGCCCCCTCCCCAGCTGTACCGCCCCCTCCCCGTACGATCCGCCAGTCAGCGCTGGCGGATCAGAGCGGGGAGGGGGGAATACAGCCCCTCCCATGTCACGTCAGAGAGCTGTGACAGGATCGAGAGGTGAGCGAACGTCGGTATATGTTCGCTCACCTCCCGATCTACTGAGTCGACCTGTGACAGTCTCATTGTCATACTCACCTCATAGTTCTCCTTTAAATTTAGATGTCCAATAAAGAAGTCTGACTATCATGTAAAATGTGGACCTAAGAATGGAGTCTTTATCGCTCCCAAAGACCTACAAACCCCCAGGCTTCAGGACCCAGAATAGAAGTTATTTAGATTTTAGGAAAACAAAAGGTTTTGTTTTTTCCACATCAGCCATATTTATGTATATAATTAAATATCTCCTATAAGTGTTTTGTATTCTTCATCTGAGCCAGAGGGTTGAGTTTTAGACTTATTTTGATCGATAACTTTTTATTTCATTTTTATCGACATTACACATAACACATTTCAATTAAAAAAAGACCAAAAAGACAAAACCCCATACAGTACTAAAGTAAAAAAAACACACAGCAAAAAAGACAGAAAAAACCCCCAAAACAAACAAAAACAAAACAAAAAAACACCTACAATTTTACCTCATTGTATCCACTGTCTCTTTTTCCTATGACATGGTGGATGGAAGGGCTGAAATATCAATTGCCTTCTCCTTTAGACTTATTTTGACCTGTTTCCTTCCCTTTGCTTTATCCCTCTATTGAAAAAAAATAAAAGCCTGTTTACAGAACTGATTTGCTCAGCATTAAGCTGAACTTAACATACAGTTCATGCTTGTCATTGATCTGTTATTAGGTGGCTCAGTCTGAAGTTTCATTCAGACACACCAACTCCCAAAGCAGGTACTTTCTGATGTGCTGTCTTGTTAGCTAGCCCAGAATGCTCTGAGAATTCTTTGTGTTTAATGTTATAATAATAAAACTTGTTGGAGAAAGTAAATAAATATATTAAACAATCATTTAAAAACTGAAAAACATATTTTTTAAATGTATGTAACTGACTCAAAACCACTATAGTCTCCCAATATGAACATAACATCCTAACAATGTGAAGTGTGTCCATAAATTTCAAAAATATAGTGCAATTGTTTTAAATATGAATGCAAGATTACCAATCCTTCATTTGCCATGGCTTACCCTAGTACAGAGTATTTATTTCTGCCTACATCCCTGCACATGCATTTTGTGGGATCTAGTGCTGTCTTACATGTCATCAGTGTTCTTCGTTGGTCTTTGCATGAACAGAAAAAATACAAATCTACCGCCAAGAGGCTACTTGAACATGGTTGCAATGAAATTCGGAGGCCAGATATGTTGCGGGCCCTGTACAACACCAGCATGTGGAGTCAGGTAATCCCAAAGATAAAAGATAAAACTCTGCGCTGGTCATTTACCCTTGCTTCTCAACACAACTAAGCTTTTCATAGATGTAACACTGCTTATATGCAAAATAATGCAGTACTGCCTTCTAATCAGCGAAAAATCACAAGCCCAATGTTAATCTGTATGTATGAAAGTGAGGAATAAGATACTTTTCATGGCAGTGTAGATAGAATTATACTTGTAAAGTATATTCATTGATTGAATGACAGAAAGTTAGTCGCAGTGCTAAATGCTAAACTGTATAAGACTGAAATACTGCAATATTTCTAAAAGTATCAAGTAAAAACTTTTTTTCTGTGGTTTTGGATAGAGCAGAGATGGAGAAGAATCTCTGTCAAGTTTTTATTGCTGTCTCTGTCCCATGTAGATTCAGTCTCTTCATTTACCCTGGTGGCCATTGTCACCGAGACAAGAATTGAGGGGAAATCCAAAATGTTAGAGTTGTCCCAAGAGCAAGAGGTGAGGGTAAATCACCCAATGGGACACCCATTCCAGTGTTAACTGTCTACCAGACGATTTCACCTTTTTTTTCTTGGGCTCCATATATCTCTAAGCTGTATTTGATATGTAGGCCGTAGTGTGGCAGAGAGCCAGCTGAATAGAATCCCTCTATACCAGACGAACAACATAACGTCAGCTATATTCCAGATTGGATGGTCCACCACCCCACACCTCTGGTATCCTCTAGTTATGGGACAGTGTAAAACACTTCTAAATGTATTTCATAACATTAATTAAAAATTGGCTCAGTATTAAAAGTAGTCAACCTAGCTCTTCCCAAATCTGGACACACAAATGCCTGGTCTACCTTTGGCTTAATTTCAGACAGCCTGACAACAGATTTTGCCATAAAAACATATGGGCAAACTTTAGACGCTGTTTATTTGTTATCCCTAACAAACTTTCAGATTGTTAGGAGGACGAAAAAACCTATTTGCATGTTCGAACAACTGCAGTTATAGCATGATCGAATTACCTCTTCCATCAGAATGACATCTAAATGTAAACTTTGAGGCACAGGTATCTGGAAGTTAACTCTTGCTGCCTTCCTTCTTGACCCAGGATTCTGCAAGCAGTTACACAGAACTCAGATTATGATAAACCAAATGAGGCTTCTGACTTTAGCACAGTTGCTGAATTTTACTGGATAGCATTAGTAGATCACTGAATGCTTTCACATGCTCTTAAAATATCACCTTCTAAAAAAAAAAAATATCCCCTCTGAAGCTCTGAAATACTGTTTCCTATTCCATTATACACTCTGTGCAAGTATAAAGACTTGGAATAATGTATGCAGTATAGAGAGGGGTCATGTCTGACTGATAATGTCACCAGTTTTATAATGAACAATTGAGAACGATCTCCCTGCAATCAATGGATAAGCCGCGTGACGTGTAACCAGCCCACTTGCAGTAACATTATACCAAGCAATTATCTGAGCATGTGTTGAGTTCATTGAGCAACAACCCTAACACAATGATTCACACACCCAAAGCAGTACAACAGTGCCATTAAGGCAATGTACCCTGACAGAAATGAGCCTGCACCGCTGCAATGAAAAACGAAATTCTCAGTCTAGATGGGATGGAGGCCATCACTGCAGACAAACTGGAGCTACAATACTAACTTAATTATACAGTACTGAAGGCGAGATTGTTTGTCAGATTGCTGTTGTAGAGTTGCATGCTGTCTGTGTGAAGTCATTCCTAGTGATGTTTTGTCTTGATGTGAATAGCTATATATGTGTCGTTATTGTTGTATGTATTTGTGCTTTGGATTGCATGGTGTTGATGAAAACAAAACTGATACATTTTGTAAACTGAGCTTATCACATAGGAGGCAAACATGTTTCTCTAGAAACATGACTGCTGTTCAAATTTACAGCCCTCAGCTGCTTAACTTCCTAGAGAACCTCTAAAGTAATATTCACAAGAAATTAGCGGCTTTACTGCAGCATGAGGCAAACACATAAATTGTACAATGTTAAAGGTGCCAATGGATTAGTAATTTGACTTCTCTCAAATAACTTACATACAAAATAACTGCTGATTATTAGCATGGCTGACACATACACTTTAAGGTAAACCACTACAAAACTTGCTCAGTTTTGCTATAATTGTGCATTACCAATATAAGGGTCTTTCTAGAAGCATAGCTATGCTTTTAGTTGCATGGTTTGACTTAAAGTCCAAGTCACCAATGGCTGAGTTTGTTATACAATATGGGATATTGTGCTATATAGATTAGTACTTAAAGTGACACTAAACTCAGAAGTTAAATCTTAAAAATGCACCCTAACTATTAACAAAAATAAATCTTATTTGTGCATCACTCGGCTGTAGATCCTAAAATCATTTCTGAATTGGTGCTGACACTGTCCTTCCTTCTGGAGGATGGCTACTTTTTTTTGGACCTACAGCCGAGTGATACAGAAATAAGATACATTTTTGTTCATAGTTAAGGTACTTGAGATAAGTGTCACTTTCAGTAAAAATGTTGCTTTGATATTGTACTAGAGACACACACACACACACACATATATATATACACACTGTGTTTTAAAAATATATTTTGGTTGATTTACAAGTTTAGGTAGTAGTTTAATCTAAGTAGTAGAGGCAATTCACAATGGGAGCGTTCACTTTGCTTAGTAAATAAAGTGAAACTGTTCACTTTAAATACCCAGTCATGTGCAATGGGAATGTAAAAATAAACAGCACTTTTGCTTGCACATTATTGGACAATTGAAATAAACACAGTTTTACCTCATTCATTAAGAGCGAACTAAAACCACACCTTTTTTTTTGGCTTTTGTGATCTTTTGGGTCAAAGGAGTCCATTTACTAATGTACTCCTGTGTGCCAAACTCAGGATATAGTGGGCTATTGTCCACTTTTTGCTGAGAGCCGCTTTAGTTAATCAACCCCATTGGGTGCTGGCAGAGTATAGAAAATTGATGTGGTCAGAATAGGAGTAGTTAAGATATATTCATACCTGTGCTCCTATTGTTAATATGTAGGCATACTGCTCAGTAATCACGCAAACTGGTTAGTGTGCATAGGCCCAAAAACATGCTGAACTTTTAATGCAAACACTGCAAATTAGTACGACACATAATATCAAATTACAGAAAACATCTTCCATCTGTACACATTGCACTGTTCTGACACCATGGTATCTTTAGGGCACACATTGTGTGTTGTATAATTTTAAAATTCATTTCTCTTCAGTGACGACAGGATGATTTGCAACTTCACAGTCAATAGCATTTGGTTTCATATGAGAAATTCTGATAGAAATATAAGCCTTTCTTTAAGATTAATGTAATTTACCTGCTTGTGAGCTAGAGACGTCAACAACCATTTCATTGACTGTTTTCACAATTAGAAAGAAAACATGATGATGACTAGTGTTATGCCGTATTATCTTTTTTTTCTTCTTAGCAATGATCTGCAAAACAAAACTTTTGTTAATTGTTTGGTTGTAAAAAAAACTGTTAGGTTTAAATGGCTTCGTTTAGAAAAAGACCAAAACTGTTGGTTGTGTTTGCAAACCATCTTGTAAACTGGAGAATATGAATGTATATCAAAGCGGGCATGCGTAAGATCGCATGTCATTTTATCTAAACCACACCACATATAAATGATAATACACATTTAAGATTTCTGCTGTAGCTGCCTATCTGCTTTGTGTTACTAGTGGAAGTACAAGGAGCTCTATGAGAAGGGGAAGGACAAATTCACATCTGTGATTGACACACCAGAGCACAACCGAGCTCAGAAGGCCGGAAAACAATTCAGTGAAGTAAGTATGGTTACAGAGTTTATCTTGTCTTGTTCTAAACTTAAAGTGGAACTATGACCTCCCATTAAAAATAAATATGTGCACCTGCACTTACAGTTTTCTATTAGTACATGTTGATCCTACCAGCGAAGTCCACCTAATGTAGCTTCCTATGATGGTGTGGGAACAATGCTTCACTGCTGCTCAATTCAGAGGAGAGTTGCCGCTCTCATGTAGGCTGTGTTGGCTTGCACTACAGTGGAATTAAAAAATTTGCATTGTCAATACTGATTCACAAGTCCGAAGCTTGTCAATCAGCAGATGGCCACACCTAGCTCTGCCCACTGTTTATTCTGGATTGACTGCACTTCCTCTGTTGTTGAACCTTCCTCCTCTGTAAGCTGCAGTTTATGGGAGAGGAAGCATGTGAGACACAAATAAAGGGATAATTTGGCTTAATCAGGGAAAATAAAATAAGTTTTTTTTACTTTATGAGGCTTGTGTATCACATAGTAACTGCATTTGTTACTTATTTAGACTTCCATACGGGAGCCTTTAGTTGTACTAAATCAAATTAGGTCCTGAGCAAGATCTTAACAATGGTTCTCATAAGTAACTTTCTTAGAGTATAATTGCATTTTTTTGCCTAATTCATTTAGGCCCTCTACAATTTAAAAGATTTTACTTTTCATAAATGAAAGAAGTGCTGACATTACAGTTCTGTGACTTTACACCCTTATTTAAGTGGCAGGGTGGACTCTCATCACCTCATCATTTTATGCAAAAGGCGGTTTTGGATTTCTTTGACCCCTACCATTTTCATTGAGTGTTAACATTGGATCTCAGTCACTCCACCTCTTTTATTAATTGTTATCATTGTATTTCTGTGACAGCACCATTATTCCAATGGTAACATGGGAGCTACATGCCCAGACTAACTATTACCACTGGACCTCTATGACTCCCAATCCCTTTATGCAATGGCAAAGAATGACACTCTATAACGCCAACCACTTAAAATGTAGAAATAGTGTCTGAGCTATTCATATACACTATTCAGGCACTTTCCAATTATTCTATGAGACTAAACTGTGGTTTATTAAGGAAGGTTTTATAAAAGAGCTAAGCACAATTTAAAGGAGAACTATGGGGTCAGTGTTTTTCCCCATAGTTCTCCTTAGGGTAACGGGAGGACACAAACTAGCGTCCTCCCGTTACCCTAAGCTCAGTATACCGCGAGCTACAGCTCGCGGTATACTGAGACGCCGGAGCGGATCCCGACCTCGACGTCGAGATCCACCCAGCTGCGTGAGTGACAGCTGGCTCTGTCACGGCAGAGAGCCGTGACAGGATCGAGAGGTGATCGTACCCGGTATGTGTTCGCTCACCTCCCGATCTACTGAGCCGACCTGTGACAGTCTCATTGTCACAGGTCGGCTAGAACTATGAGGTGAGTGGAAATCACTCATCTCATAGTTCTTCTTTAAGAACAAGCACGTATTGAAAATGGTGTGGTCTGGTGGTGTATATACTTAATTGTGGATACAGTTTTTGTCTGAATTTCTAATGTATATGTTTTACATTTGCAGATCATCTACAAAATGGATTGGAATAAGGCTAAAGCCAAATCTTATACCACGATCCAAGACACACCGGCACTGTTACATGCACGGAAAGTTAAGGACAAAATCAGTGAGGTGTGTATATGTTCTTAGCTGTCATCAAGCTGTAAATTGTCTAGACATCAGTAACCCATAATAAAAACATATCAAAAGAGATAAAAGCAAATATTAGTTACTATTAATTTAGAATCATTTTTTTGGGCTGGTTGTTTACTACGGAGAATCAACATTGGTGGTCTTTGCACCAGCATATCAACTTAACATCCTATTAAACACTGACCAAGATTCTTTATAAAATTATTATCATTATAACAATTAAGTTCTCCTTAGGGTAACGGGAGGACACAAACTAGCGTCCTCCCGTTACCCTAAGCTCAGTATACCGCGAGCTACAGCTCGCGGTATACTGAGACGCCGGAGCGGATCCCGACCTCGACGTCGAGATCCACCCAGCTGCGTGAGTGACAGCTGGCTCTGTCACGGCAGAGAGCCGTGACAGGATCGAGAGGTGATCGTACCCGGTATGTGTTCGCTCACCTCCCGATCTACTGAGCCGACCTGTGACAGTCTCATTGTCACAGGTCGGCTAGAACTATGAGGTGAGTGGAAATCACTCATCTCATAGTTCTTCTTTAAGAACAAGCACGTATTGAAAATGGTGTGGTCTGGTGGTGTATATACTTAATTGTGGATACAGTTTTTGTCTGAATTTCTAATGTATATGTTTTACATTTGCAGATCATCTACAAAATGGATTGGAATAAGGCTAAAGCCAAATCTTATACCACGATCCAAGACACACCGGCACTGTTACATGCACGGAAAGTTAAGGACAAAATCAGTGAGGTGTGTATATGTTCTTAGCTGTCATCAAGCTGTAAATTGTCTAGACATCAGTAACCCATAATAAAAACATATCAAAAGAGATAAAAGCAAATATTAGTTACTATTAATTTAGAATCATTTTTTTGGGCTGGTTGTTTACTACGGAGAATCAACATTGGTGGTCTTTGCACCAGCATATCAACTTAACATCCTATTAAACACTGACCAAGATTCTTTATAAAATTATTATCATTATAACAATTTTTTATCATTATTTGTAGTGATGATACTTCTATACAATTATTATTATGCTGTGTAAATCATTGCTAATATGTTGGGTGATGTAGATTGCAACAGGTGGTGATGATCAAGGAGCCCAATGAATTGCCTGGTCAAGGATTTTAAACCTCTCTATATAGATCGATAATATTAATATGTATGTGTTCATATTTTGAAGCTGAAATACAGAGAACTGTATGAGAAGAGTAGAGGAAACTGTACCCTCATACCAGATGCTGTTTCTATCAAGACAGCCAAAGATGCCTATAAAGCCATCAGCAATGTAAGTTTTTACTTCTCTCTCTCTCTCTCTCTCCCTCCCTCTCCCCTTCCTTTCTTTGTCACAACTCTCTTATTCCCCCTCTGTTTCTTTTTCTCGCCCTCTTAAAAATAGAACATCAGACCAAAGTATTTTGTTAGTTTTTGGTGGAGTAATGTATGGTTGGATTCCCTGCCCAGTATATATTGCTGTCCATAACCCCCAAAGGGGAGAGCTCCCTTTCTTGCAAGCTATTTTGTGACAGTCAAGTTTAAGCTGTGAGAGTAACTTCCTTGTTCTTTGCATTTATTGCTTTAAACAATCACGTAGAAGTCTCAGATAATAATGTTGTTCTTCCTTATAGGGCTATATAAAGAAGGTAAACATGAATAAAGTCTCTAGTCAAGTCTTGTTTGTCACATTAGCACCAGGTGAGGGTAGAGGGGTCTAAAACTAAATAAAAAGTTTTGAGTTGAGTTGATCTCCATCTTTACTACTTCCTCTACCTATAGGAGGATTGGGCAGGGGAGCAGAGGGACATTTACCCCCTGGGCCGGTGCAAATTATGCTGGTGGGCATTATGTAGTTACCTCCTGCCTGTTAAGACACACCATCTACCAGCATCTACTTCCTTTGCAGCTTTAAGATTTGGCTGTGTTGCAAAGGAAGTCAAAACTGAAGGAATGGACTGTAAAAAGTCTTGTGCTCATTTGTTAAAGAAAGCAGAATAAGGGTTATTTTTGATGATGGCATAGTATTTTATTTAGTATTTCATTTAGGTGAGTTGATGTTATCTTTACAAAGCAGCAGTTGTCTCCTTTTTTTTGCATATATATGTGAAAAGGTGTTTTACAATAAACCATGTTCTCAAAAAACCCCTACCTTTTACCATGGACACCAATCATTGTTAGACACTTTATGTGGTGTTCTTTATTTAGCCTTTAGGAAACTGTCCCTATTATGAAGGACCCAGTGGGTTGTGTTCGCCTCCCAGGAAAAAACTCCAAGCCTTCCCCTACATCTACCACAATTTCTCTCTCTTTCTCTCTATGTCTTCTGGTTCATTAACTATATGTTCTTCTATGGCTTTTATTCTCTCTCTTCTCTATCTGAACCGCCTTTTCTAACACATCTCTGAATTTCTGCTCCTGATGATAGTTCATCCTCAGTTTTCTTAACAAAGTTTCTCCTGTTAAACAGCTGGATTATAAGAAAAAATACGAGGCCAACAAGGCTCACTGGGAATGGATTGCTGACAGGCCAGACTTCTTGCAAAATGCAAAGTCTTCTCTACAGCAGAGTGATGTAAGTGACTTATCATTGTGACACAAACTGGTATGGCAGTGGTCTATAGGCAAGGAATATAATCAAAGCAAAGCATTGTAAAACACACAATTATATATTTTTGACCATTTTAAAGGCATAATTTATTAAAGCAACAGTTTTTCTAATTTTATGTGTATTTTTAACCTCTTACCTTAGCCATTAGACTGATAACAAAAAAGCCAAATTACATTCTTTTACATTCTTTTTTTACGTGCTAGCATACTTTGGCATGCTTAATGAAGGCCTATTTGCATCTAATGTGGTAATCTAACATAAGCCCAATATAACTGCATAAAGTCTACAGTTCTTTCTGTAAAGAATATATATATATATATA
>NW_017306393.1:1573510-1587338 GCF_000935625.1 Nanorana parkeri
TATATAACTTTTAAATATTACAGCCTTTTTACTCATTTATCATTACACAATGTTGTGGGTGTTTGTTAAAGGGTTATACATCAATGGTTTATTTTTAAAACTTTATTTTGAAACTTAAACTCCTGTTAACACATATTAAGAAACGATGAAGTACTTGTATCTCTTTTGTTAACTTGTCTTGTTCTTCTGTCTGTGTGCTGAAAGTGAACATTGAGAATATTCTATTAAACCTGATGTGTCTTTTTCAGTATGAATACAAACTGGACAGAGAATTCCAGAAGGGATGCAAGCTGTCTATTACAGATGACAAAGACACTGTCCTGGCCCTGAGGAATGCCGAAATGAACAGCAATGTGAGTTTTGCATCACTGCGAAATAGATCTGTTACATTTGCAAGAAAATTGCGGAGAAAGTACATCAATCTGTGAAGGTTCTCATTCATCCAGGTCATGGTATAAGTCAAGGCAACATTCACCATATATATTCCCAGATAATTTTTGTACAAGTCATTCTGAATGGAGAAAGCTGGTCGGATGATACAGCAAGTCCAGTTGCCTTGACTTATTTTTTTACAGATAAAGAACATAAAGCTTTTTAAACTATAGCCAGATGACTACCTGAGTCATTGCTGATGATGTACCTTGGTGTTGTACAAAATTGTTTACCAGCATAGAAGCAAGCGTAAAGAAAACCTGTCCAAGTTTCTGGAGCTCAGTTTAGCAGCCTGTCAAGACAGGTTTAAGACTTGATGTAATTTTGTTTAATCTAGGTAAGTGCTTATAGTATCTATATATTTACCTGCCAGGTACCTGGGTCTGCTCATTAGGCATAGTGACTTCTGCTTCAGTTCTGACCCACCTTGTCCCCACAGCATGCCACCTTTATAGTTGAGTTAGGTGTACAAATATAATTTTAGGATGTACAGAACGAAGGTTAGACCTGAAGAAATAAAAGGCTGCTTATTGTACCCCGAATGCTTGTTTTTCAATTCATTTCAGGGTTATTTTAATAGTGTAAGCCACCTGTCTGTAATAATATTAGTTGTACATTACTTATTGTTGCTCAAGTTTATGTGGATGAAATAAGGCCATAGACTTAGAGCTGATATTTTGCTTCGCTTGCAGGTGAAATACAAGAAGAAGTATGAAAAAGGAACGTACCAAGGAGAATTTGGAATTGTTGCAGATACACCTCAGATCATCCATGCTAAATCTATTAGTGCTCTTGTATCTGAGGTAGGTTTTGCTGCAGCAGTATGGGGGAAAGGTGTATTACTGAGCTATTTACCAATGGTCTTCTCACATTAGCACAGTACTAATAATACTAATATTGTGTCTGCTGATCTAGAGCCTCCTTCCAATTGTTCTCCATATCATTACTGAAACAAATGCAAAATGTATTTTCTTGGTCTATACTTTGTTATAAGACTTTATCCTCTTGTACATGCATCAGATCCCTCCCTCATCTTTTATTAAACATTCTGCATAGAGTAAATATGCTTAGGCACTTTTATTTAGGACCCCAGTACACAATACCATTGTTACAAAACCACAACAGTTTATCAGTGCTCTTGGACACTATTAGGATGTGTAACCCAAAAAGGTCCACTGGAGACTGGAAGTCATAAGTAATAGTTTAGGGGTCTTTAAAGCTAATAATGAGACCCCGCTGTTGTACATACAAAAGTGAAACTCTTCTCTGAATCCCAAACATACACCTGGGACTGTGAAGGGGATGCAGGACAGAAAGGTCACTGCAAGACCTAAAGCCAGTCGGTAGATGTAAGATCGGCAACACATCAGTTTCTTTGATGATCTATATTGGGCAAACTGGTCTTGCATGAAGATAAAGAGACAACCATTCTAGCACATGGTCAGAACCATTCTAACATGTGGTCAGAACCAATAAAAGCTGCTACTGCAGCCGAAGAATTGCAACCAACACACTATAGCCCACTATGAATATTACAAGCCATGCACATCAGACTCCTGCTAACCAACCAACCAACCTAGTTTTGTCTATAACAAATTAGCAAAATTCCCATGACTGTTACAATTAAACTTAATTAGTCACGTTGTAACCTAATGTGTAACAGTTGTGATCTTCAGTCCAAAAATGATGGATGTACAGTATATAAGCTAACTTTATAAAACCATAAGCAAATTTACTTATCAACATATTAAATGTGTTACATGTAACATTCGCCTTCATTTTTTTCTTCCTTTCTGCAATGTGAAAAAACTCTGTAAAAACAAAGTTGAAAAAAATAAAAGACGAAAAATAAATACAGAAGTTGGCTAATAATGTGGAGGCACCCAGACCTATTGGCTCTACAATTGTGCTCTACAGTGATTGGCTGTGTCTTACAGAAGTCAGATTGAGAGGGAATGAAGAAACATTGCTTACATCTGTTATCTCTTTTTTTTTCAGAACAAATACAAAAAAGAAGGGAAAAAGCAGCTGCCACACGGTTCATTCACCACTCTCTCTGAGACCCGTGACACAGCTCATGTCAAAGAAGCGACTAAGATTGCTAGTAAGGTGAGTGCTGTGTATTACATCAGATTCATCCTAACTCTATGCAAAACAGCCTTCTCAACAAGAACAACTTAATCTTGACAACATATTTCCTTATATTTAGTTATTAAACAGCAAACTAACCCAGATCTGTATTTAAAGTGTTAGAAGTATAACTTTATCTTAATTAATATTTACAGATACAATACAAAGAAAAGTTTGAGAAGGAGAAAGGCAAGTCTAACTACGCCAACATGCAGGAACCACCTGAGGTGAAGCACGCAATTGATGTGGCCAAGGCCCAAAGCAATGTGAGTAAATAATAAAGTAATTTGTGGCCCCAACTTTTTAAAGTCAGATAACAGAAGAATTCATTATTAAAAAATTGCTTACAGGAAAGCAGCAAAGGCTAATCTTAACTACACAAGTATTATTGACAGACCCGATATTCAGAAGGCAACTCAGATGTCTAAACTAGTCAGTAATGTAAGTACATAATTTTCATGTGCTTTGTAACACTGCGTTGCTATGACTTGTTATTGGTCTGCAGAGTAACAACAACACTTTTATTGGGTTTCTTAGATCCAGTACAAAGCTAAGGCCCGTGAGGAAGCTGGTCGCGGTATCACTTCTCTTGGACGACCAGATATTGAGCTGGCCCAGGAAGTCTCCAAACTTACAAGCCAAGTGAGAATATTTTAATTAACTTACTGAAGCACAGAACCTTCACCGTCACCTCCGGCATATCTAACAAATGTCCTAAAGTTGACAGTCAGTGCAACATAACATTTATTGCTCTACCTTTGGGTTACACCTTTATAGTTTCATTGTATCTCTGGCCAAAACTTTTTTTGTTCATTTTGGATTGAGTATGGAAGGTTTATAATCAGGCCAAGTTTCCATTGCTGTTTCTGTCCCCACTGGGGATATTTACCTTCACTATTTCTCCAGGTGATCATTGCCACTGAGAAATGAAGTTATGGGAAATCCAAAATGTTATGGTTTTTACCAAAAAAGGAAGTTAGGGAACATTTTCCAGTGGGGATTATCCTGTGGCATCTATCTAAGAGGGGATTTCTCCTCTTTTTGTAGAAGTTTTTCTCTAATCTGCGTCTGAGACAGAAAGTGAAGCAAAATATTGTTAATGAGAAACAGAAAGCAAAAAAAAAACTCAAACATTTTGTTAAAGGAGAACTCAAATCTTAACCGCTGCAGTGGGGCTACTCCCACACTGCAAGGGTTAAAGGACAATTAAACCCTCATTTTGCATATATCTACTGCTAGCAAGCCAAGAAGGTAAAACTAACCTGTGTCTCCGTTGCACGCACCCGTCCGAAGAGCTGAAGATTCTCGGGCAGCTGCAAAGGATCATGGGGTGGGTGCATGCGCAGTAGAGATCTTAGGACAGGAGAAGAGGAGAGACACAGGGTAAGTCAATGCAGGCAGCCCGGCAGCATGCACACGCACAGACACCGTGGGACACAGGAGACGCAGCAGTGAAAGCTGGATCAGAGACCTACACCATTGCTGGAGGGACTCCTGAAAACTACTGGAAAGAAGAAGATGATCAGATCAAGAATCAAGAGTGAGTCCTTAACGCAGCATTGGGGGAGAGGAAAAAATTTAGACTTTATTGTCACTTTAAGTGCTGGTTTTGTCTAGGAAGCTAAAAAAAAAAAAAAAGTTTTACTCACCCGAACCATGATCCCGGCTTGCTCTTAGACTGGTCTCTTCAGCCTTGCTCCCCCTCCGGTCCAGCAGTCTAAGGTCCTGTGACTCATCTATACACCATATAGAATGTGAGGATGCTGAGGGACATACGAGTAAATGAGGAGACAGGCTGCAGGGTGTGGTGTAGCAGCCAGCCAGAATCATGGTTCAGGTGAGTATAACCTAGACAAAATGAGCACTTACCCCCTGCAGTGCAGGGATAGCCCCACTGGAAGGGTTAATATTTGATTTTTCTGAAGTTCTGCTTTAATAATTCCCTACTCTATCCAAAGCAAAAAAATATATGGCTAGATATTCATTTAAGTTGGTATTAGTTCCGAATGTATTTGTAAGCTTTTGCACTTCCTTACTGTAACACATGATCCTCTAATGCCACTGATTGTTAGTGAAGTACTGCTGATCAATATATTTTTGGCTCAGCCCACAACACATCTGTTTTCAGTATAGGGCTCATGCACATGGGCACCTGTACCCCAAATTCAGCCATATTTCCTTCTCCAGGGAGCAACAGGTGCTGTGTACAGCCTCTCACGTACATCAATGGCTGTACCTGGCTGTAGGAGAGTATATGCTGGTACTTCTGTACACCCACGCAGGTGTGTGGATGTACAACACTGGAAATGCACTGTCTGCATACAGCCGAATTACGTTGTATGAAGCAGACGCCCATGTGGATGAGCTCACACTATATTTTTTGAAGATAACAATTAAACAAATCAAATAGGGATGCACCAATATCGATACTAGTATTGGTGCCGATACTGAGTATCTAGGGGATATTTACTCTGGCTGGCAGTGCCGTGAGGGAACATGGAGCCGTCTTACTAGCCAATCAGGAAGCTGGGCCGAGGGTAATGACTCACAGCCCGGCTTCCTGATTGGCTGGGAAGCCGACTTGCTGCTAATTGGCCAGGAAACCAGGCAGCATGTAATTTCCCGCTGCCGGCTTCTTGATTGCCGGGATGCCGGCTCCATGCTCGTTGGCCAGCTCGATGCTGATTGCCAGAAAACCAGCTTTCCAGCCAATTAGCATGGCGCTGACCAAATGGCATGGAGTTGGCTTCCTCCCTGCTTCCCGATTGGCAGTGAAGCTGTCTCCCTCCATGCTGATTGGTTGGCATGCCGGCTTCTTGCCAATCAGCATGGAGCCAGCCAAACAGCATGGAGCCGGCATCCCGGGCAATCAAGAAGCCGGGCAGCGGGAAATGACATGCTGCCTGGCTTCATCATTTCCCTGGAAGCCGGCTCTTTGCTACCGGAGGTATCAGTATCAGTACTCGGTATCGGCGAGTATAGAAATATAAATATCGGTAATCGTGCTCGATACCGAAAAACCGGTATCAGTGCATCCCTAGTATCAAATAACATAGAGAAGGTATTTATATCATTTTAGAATATTGTTTAGAACTTAATCCCTTGTTTTTTTCCACATGCAGAGATGCTACACTATTCACAAGTGTTCTGAGGGTCTCATGAGGCTTGTGTAAGCCTAGCAATCCTTACTAATCTGATTTTTTGGTGCTGATTTTAGGCTGAGTATGCGAAAGGAAAGCTAAGGGGACATGGAGCAGCATCTTATGACACTCCCATCATGAGGACACTAAAAAAAGCTAATGCGCTCACTAGTCATGTAAGATACGCATGTAATGCAAACTGTGAATGCTACGTTCCTGTGGAAATGCACTGCGTGACAATAAACTGGGGACATTTATAAAAAGAGGTGCCAAAACATACTCTAGGCCTTAGAGAAAAATAAGCGTTTATAGTTATTTTTTGACTGCTATGGGTTTGCTGTGGCCCTTTTTGCTTAAATGCCTTCCATTGTATGTTTGTCTGTTACATGATAGGAACGAAATATCGTCTTATTTGTGCATGGTCTCTGTACAACAATTGTATTCTCGTCCAAATAAATTGCATCAGTTTATAAATGATGTGTATTTTCATTAAATTAGGCAACAAAAATAAGAAGACAATGAGGGGAATTTATCAAAACTGGAGCAGACAGAATCTGGAGCAGCTGTGCACTGCAACCAATCAGCTTCTATCTTTCTTTTTTAAATGTTAAAGGAGAACTATGTGGTCAGTGCTTTTCCCCATAGTTCTCCTCAGGGTCACGGGGGGACACAAACTAGCGTCCTCCCGTGACGCAAAGCTCTGTATACTGCGAGCTAAAGATCGCGGTATACTGAGACCGCCAAAGCCGGACGGATCCCAACATTACTGTCGAGATCCACCCAGCTGCGTGATTGACAGCTGGCTCTGCCTATATAGAGGCAGAGCCAGCTGTAACCGCCCCCTCCCCGTCCAGTCAGCGCTGGAGGATCAGACAGGGGAGGGGGGAATCCCTGCAGAGAGTAGTGAGTGACAGTCACAGCTCTCTGCAGGGTCAGGATCGAGAAGTGAGCGAGCGACGGTATGTGTTCGCTCACTTCCCGATCTAATGAGCCGACGTGTGACAGTTTCATTGTCGCACGTCGGCTCGAACTATGAGGATGAGTGATTTTCACTCACCTCATAGTTCTCCTTTAACTGAACAAACTGAAGAGAGAAGCTGATTGGTTGCCATGGGCAACCGCTCCAGATTTTGTCTGCTCCAGTGTTGATAAATTCCCCTCAATGTATATTATAGCAACTTATTGTACTATAAATAGGTTAAAATTAGACTTGTAATATCTTTAAAAATGATGAACCGATAGTCAAAATACACATAACTGACATAGTTTGTTTTGGAAAGTGTGATACTTTTTTGTTTAGATTTTAAATTGAGGATAAGGCTTTGAAGCATGTAATGTATGAAGATATTGTAGCACTTTGTGTAAGAACTTTAAATTTGACATGAAGTTCACTGTTGAAGTACATTGTCTGTTTTAGGTGTTCCTGTCTACCTAACACTCCATTGCTTGGGAATTTCCAATAAAATTATTCCATTTTGTGTTTTAATAATCTTTTTTTTATTTTTTCATAGATAAAGTACAAGGAACAGTTTTCAAAAGACAAAGCAAAGAGACCGCAATATAATCACAAAGAAGCCCAAATCTATGAGACCATGAAGGAAGCAAATACGCTCGCTAGCGAGGTAAAATACACTATATATATAACGTGTATTAGAGGGATAAAAAAAATACATATTTGTTACATCTCTGCAATACATTCACATTGTTCCCCATGTTCTATACCTTTGAAAACATTGCAAGTACAGGCTCATAACTTTTGAAATCTGATAAGCCCCACCAGCTGCACTGCAGAACTCCATCTATCCCTGACCTCTCTTTCCTGCTCAGCCCTGCCAGGTTCTATTTGCATGGACTAAAGAACACCTCTCTCTGTTCTTATCTCCATAATATAATAAGTTGGGGGGGTGGGTGGTATTCTGTAATTTGCCAGGGGAGAGCTGGGCAGGGCTGAAAACAGCGTTTTCATCACAGTTAGCTCGAACTGAAAGTTAGAAGCTCACTATTTCTGGCTGAATGAAAAGGTTTTTTTTTTACTTTTTTGGAGACTAAACGTGGGTAAATATGCAGGTGTTGCAGTGATGAATTGAATATAATTTTTAATTTTGTCAAGACATACACTTGAATATATTGTAAATAACATATAGTATATATTATTTAGGGGCTACCCCCTAACTGCAAGGGTTAAAGGAGAACTATGGGGTAAGTGTTTTTCCCCATAGTTGTCCTAAGGGTCACGGGAGGACACAAACTAGCGTCCTCCCGTGACCCAAAGCTCAGTATACCGCCAGCTGTAGCTCGCGGTATACTAAGACCGCCGCAGCCGGGACGGATCCCGACATTACTGTCGAGATCCACCAAGCTGCGTGATTGACAGCTGGCTCTGCCTGTCTAGAGGCCGACGTGTGACAGTTTCATTGTCACACGTGGGCTCGAACTATGAGGCTGAGTGATTTTCACTCACCTCATAGTTCTCCTTTAAGTGCTCGTTTAGTGAGGAAAATAACAGTTATACTCACCTGAACCTCAAAGCCAGCTGGCTGTGGTAGTGCTCCCTCCAGCCTGTCTCTTCCTCCGCTGCAATGATTGAATTTTCCTTGGTGTCCTATACACTTTATATAGAACATGACCAAGTACGGGCGTAGCCCCACTGCAAGGGTTTTACCCAGAGTTCTTGTTTAAGTAATAAATATACATTTATATATCGTAAATTGTTTTATTATTTCTATTTTTTTTATCCGTGTTGCAGGTGAAATATAAGGCAGATCTTAAGAAGCTTCACAAACCTGTTACCGACATGGCGGAATCTCTCAATATGCAGCACATTACCGGCACGAGCAAGCTAGCCAGTGAAGTAAGCTATCTAACAAAACATAATAGTGTTCATTTAATAATCATTTCAACACTTACTTTGTCCATAATAACGTGTGCTGATTTCTCTGCTTTCCTCTTGGGCATCAGTTGGTAGTTATCCTATTCCTGTTTAACCACTAGCTCACTTAATATAGTTGCTCATAATACAGAATTTAAAATGACAACAACAAAAAAAATAGTAAACATAACAGCTAATAAAAATAGTTATCTAACCTTTATTTTGATTCTTATCCATCCCAGTAAAACCCTAACATGTTTTAAAAATTTACATTTTAATACAATAAAACCTTTTACATCGTAATATTAAGTGTTTTAAATAAATATTTTGACATAATCTTTCATTTTAGCTTTTTAAAAATAACCTTTTTTTTTTTTGCTTTAAAATATGTGGCTTTTTATCATGGCAATTTAAGTGCTTTTGTATATCTTGAAATATTTTTTAAAAAGCAAACCAAGGATATCAAAATTATCACTTAAGTACAACTAGTATTTATTAACCATAAAAATGTACATGATATATTTAAAAAAAACACATAAACCTTATATGTATGCAAACATTATACATTATTTAAATGATTGATTGTTATTGATTTAAATTTTGATAGGATTCAGCCTTCTAAATATGATTTAATTTGCCCAAATATTACTTGCTTTTGGCTGAATTCTAAAATATATTAATAATACGGTATAATAATTAATTATAGATTTTGGATAATAGATTTACTTGATTTTACTTTTCCCCAAAGTAACATTTTATAAAATAATCTTGGTATCCAGTAGCATACAGGCTACTTAGTAGACAATGTTTGAGGCAGTTTTTGACACTTTCCTTCAGTACCAGTACAAGAAGGAATTTCAGAAGAGTAAGGGTCACTACCAAGTGGTGCCTGATACACTTGAACAAGTTCATGTAAAGGAGGCAACAGAACTACAGAGCATAGTAAGTTATATGTGTCATTTTTAATTCTTGTTTGTATTGTTATTAATGTGACCTCTTGCAAACCATGCAAGATTGATTTACTAGAGAAGTCATTTTAGTACTGCTTTGTGTTTATCCTAAATACCCAATCACATTCAAATACCTTTTTATAAATTCTCCTGAAATTGTATATAATAATAATATGTACATTACGTAGTAAAACTATAATGGTTTTGGTTAGTTTATTTTCATTTTGAAATTTGTACAATCTTGTAAACAAATTTTTTTTATATATTTTTCTTTACTTATGTAAAATGTTAATTTAACAAATAAACAGTTAAAAATAAAGTGCTGTGGGTCTAGAGTACAGTCACCTAAGAGTGCCTGAACATACCTGAAGCAACCTTTGATAGTGTGCCTTTTGGGCCCATTCACACCAAAATCAGAAGGTCATCGTAAGTCAACGGAGGGTCCGCTGACTTGCGATGGTACCTTCCAATTTCTTTCCAAGCTCACTCACGTGATAGACTACAATCTCAGTACAGATGAGTAAACTAAACATGAGATTGTAGTCCATCACGGGAGCGAGCTTGGAGCGGTGACTACTTTACAACACACGCAGGGACCATGGGGGACAAAACTAGGCACCCTCCAGAAGGAAGGACAATATCGGCACCAATTCAGAGATGATTGGAGGATCTGCAGCCGAGTGATACACAAATAAGATACATTTTTGTTAATAGTTAAGGTACTTGAATGCATTTTTAAGATTTAACTCCTGAGTTTTGTGTCACTTTAAAGTGTGAATCTCCCCAGCAGGAGCATAGAAAAAAAACCTGACAGAGGTTATAATCCCTACATGCTTTATCCAAAACTAGCAAAAAGGTTTGATTAGGCACACACTTTAATTTAATATCATATAAATATTTAACTATTTAAATGTAAAAAAAAATAATTTGTTATCATGATTTTAAAAATGTCAGAAATATTTTATTATTTGTATTTACAGCGGCAAATCTGATTTTTTTTTGAGTGACGAAAACTATTGAGATTGCTCTGGGTTGAATTATAAATAACCAATAGCTCCAGTGGTAAGGAGCTGAAGTAAAGAACAATTGAGACATTTGGCTTTATTTACTAAACGCAATTAGGCAGTTCCACTTTGCAAGGGAATTTGAACTTTGCAGGAGAGGTTCCCCTTAGCTTAGTGAATGTGGTAAAAGTTTACTTTGCAAAGAATACCCAATCACATACGAGGAAACATGATCGATGGAGGACAGCAGAGCTTCATCTCATTCACTATAGTAAGGGGAAACTTCCTCTGCAAACTGAACAGCCTATTTGCCTTTATGAAATCAACCCCATTGTTTATAATAACTTGCTATAGTCATTTGGTGGTCTTCCACCTTTTTTCCTCTTGTATCTTTATTTTCTTTTTATTCTTTTTTTTTTTTTTACACAAATCTCACTGGGGATGTGGGGGGGGGGGGGCTTTTGTGGGAGCTTGTCATCTCTACTGTTACAAAATGTGTGTTCATTTGATTTATTTCACCACAGGTGAAATACAAAGAGAAATATGAAAAGGAGAGAGGCAAAGCTATGCTGGACTTTGAGACTCCAACCTATGTCACAGCTATGGAATCTCAGCATATGCAGAGTGAGGTAAGGTTCTTGGAAATTAATCCACCCCATAGCAAAGAACATACAATAGATACGCCAGCCAACTTAAAAAAAAAACTCCTCAGATTATTATACTAGCCAACTACATTTTAGGTTTAATTAGGATGTTTAACATGTTTTACATGTATATATGTACAGTATATTCTGCATATTGAAAGGCCGGTTAACGTTTTATTTATTCTGTATTGTTTTTAAAATTAATACAATCCAATGAGCAAAAGAAAAAGATAAATGTTGAAGTGGAACTCAATGGTTGTTTAATTTTGGATATACATAAATCTAGCAGGTGATCTAATCATTCCTGGAGATATTTCCCTTCACATCTAAAACAGAAAGGAATGGGATATTCCCCAATGGTGACATGGTTAGGGGAAGGATCTAACCCTTCTACTTTAAATGTTTTTTGTCTGAAAAATTTTATTTAGTGAATAAATTAGGTGCATTGTTTTGCGCCATCAGTATGTGGCTTTTTCTTGTATTTTGAAAGAGTAACTGTATCTGCCTGGACACAAAGTAATTTGAATGAAACATGAAGCATGAAACACACATAATAATCTTTTACAGAGTAGCCTGAAATATTTTGAAAAGGATTTTATATTGCTTGCTAAATTTAGCGAAACAAAAAACGTATTCTAGTGATCTTATGATGGTGGAATACAGTAAAAGGTTTTACGTCTGTTGAATGGTGTCACAGTATTTTAATTTAATTTGTTAAAATTGTTAAGTCCTTCAAGAAGAAAATCTCTCGAAGTTGATATTGTTTTTGTTAAACGGTAATCTTATACAAGCTGAGATATGCATGTATAAGCAGTTTAATGTACTGTAGCATTTATTCATCTTTCCTTGTATTGTATGTAATTCCCTTAAACATGAAAAGACATTTTAATAAGTAGTTTGTAGGACTAGGAAGTTTTAAATCTCAGGATTTGATAGAAATGTACTTACTCCACCTAAGGACCAAAAAAAAAACCTGTCAAGAGAAGGAAAACCTAGAGAGCCATTTACATTCAGACCTACTTCTGCAGGTTTGACTATCAGCCACTCAAAGGGTGCAACTTTGCATTCTCTTCACTTCTTAACTGTTGTGATAGTCGATGAATTGAACTCTGTAGATAACAAAGAAAAAGATGATAATGTGGAACAAATCAAACTAGTGTTCATTTCTTTTATGGTGTCCCCAGCCAGTTCAAATCATTAAAATGTTATGTAAAGGCAATCTTTTTTTTATTTACAGGGTTATTCACAAAAGGGTGAGGAGTCTGGAGAAGGCAGGAGAAGTGAACAATCTAGGACAACATAGCTGATTTTGATTTGATTTGATTCAGCTCACTTTCCTAATCAGCTATTTTGTCCTAGATTGTTCACTTCTCCTGCCTTCTCCAAACTCTTCACCCTTTTGTGAATAACCCTGTTAGTTGTGAGTAGAACAGGGAAGGGTTAGAACCACTGGGAGGTACTTAGCTGAGTGGCTAGAACTCCTGATTTTATTACCCATTATTGCAACTGACCCGTTCAATGAATTAAACTTACTAGCTTTGGTGAGGCCCATAAGTGGGGAGTCCTGGAGGAAGTTCAAAAACATAAGAAAAGCAGTGAAAACACCACGCCAGAGTTCATAGAGTTTAAAAAGGGTTTAAATTCCAACATATTTCAGGGCTTTAGGCATTTCCTCTTCATAGACTTGACACTTAGAGTCACCTGCATTTCCATAGGCACAACCCCTCATGGCAATGGCTGGACCTGACTTCAAAAGGAATCCTGCTGAACACCCCATGGTTCACTGGAAAGTGGCGGACCTAGGATGGAACTATGTGATGCTTTACGAGCTGCAATAAAGTGCTTTCCAGTGAATCTTGTGGTGTGCAGCTGAATTCCTTTTGGAGTGGGTGTTGTGTGCACTGGAACGGAGATGCACTCAGCCGGCAGGCACTTTGATTTTCCTTGTCTGGCTATGAAGAAGCAGTGTTACTGTTTCATGGATGTAAATGCCTGGACCTGCTTATAGGTCAATCTTACATTTTTCTGGCATGAAGTTAGAGGCATTCACTTAAAGAGGTTCTTTGGCTGATACAGGAGTGGATGGTCTGGATGCCATCAAAAGATAGGGGGGGGGCATGTAAGTGCCTGCTATAGCGTAGCAGTCAATCAGAAATCAGCCATGTATTGCAGTTAGAATATTGAAGTCTAATTATTTACAGCATCTATACACTGAATACATTCATGCTTATATAAACATATATTACATGTATTTTTTTTCACTAACTGAATTCTACATTAAAGCGGAACTAGGCCCACCAATTAAATGGTCTTCCAAAACAGTTACTTTCAAGTAATGCCAACTGTCAAGGTTGCCAGTGTGCTTCAGGGACGTGTGGTCAGGGGAGGCAGCTTTTTCTCCATGTCAGATCGGCATCTAACAGGTTACACAGCAGGGAAAGCCTCCCTTTCTCCTCCCTTCCTCCTTTATACTAGCTTGGGGATGGGGCTTCGTCCGACGGGGTCGGGACTTCGGTCGGCGAGAGGCAGGGAAGGACGTGCTGGGGGTGAGGCTGGGGAATGTCTTACCCAGAACAAGAAGTACCGCACATCACTGGTGTGCTTACTTCATGTGACATTAAGGGTGAAAGTCCCGTCCCCCCCCCCCCCCCCGTCCTAG